>NC_079452.1:41282003-41462003 GCF_903798145.1 Danio aesculapii | reverse complement strand
CTTGACCCAAAAAGTGTATCTGAACATAGGCCTGTGATACAGCAAGTTACATCTTACAGATACCTGGGGTTCTATATGGTCGGTATTTATTACCAAGCTATGTTTGAAAGTCTTATCCGCTATGGGATCACAGTCTGGTTTGGAAATCTGTCTGTTCTGTTGAAAAATAAATTGGTTCATATTCAAAAAACAGCCATGAAAATCAAAGGAATAAAACAATACGAGCCCATACAGACTCTATATGAACAGGCGGTCTTGAGAAGAGCAATACATATTAGTACTGATTCCAAACATCCTCTTTTCAGTGAATATCAGCTGTTACCATCAGGAAAAAGACTGAGAATGCCAATGTGTAAGAACAATAGATTAAAGCTTTCATTTGTTCTTACCTCTATAAAACTGTTGATCTCTACCAAGAACAATCCACCTGTAGTATATTAACACCTGACTGTGCTTTATATATTTCATATTTATATATGGTCATATTTTGTAAACAATGTATGTTCTTAATTGTTTTGTTTGTTTTATTTATTTTATTGTCTGCTTAGAGCAACGTTGTAGCACTTTTTTTTCCTCTCGGGAACAAATAAAGTTTATTCCTAATCCTATAAAATTCTAAAAATATTTTGAACATACTTGATCAAACCACAATAACTCGATCAGTAGGTTTTGTTAAGACTGTTAGTGTGTGCATGTCTTGTATTCTTCATGCTATAGGGATGAAATATGCCCTTAGTATTGCAATACTCAGTTCATCTTCTTGATCACCACGAGGACAATGGCTCATAAATCACATAGTATGATATATTTTGAACATATAAAAATGGAGATTGTTTTCTTTGAGGTTTGGGTTTAAGGGTATAGATAGTAGATAGATTAGATTAGAAAGGGTATTAAACGGATGGATGGATGGATGGATGGATGGATGGATGGATGGATGGATGGATGGATGGATAGATAGATAGATAGATAGATAGATAGATAGATAGATAGATAGATAGATAGATAGATAGATAGATAGATAGATAGATAGATAGATAGATAGATTGAACGAGGGATGGATGGATGGATTGAACGAGGGATGGATGGATGGATGGATGGATAGATTTGTGAAGCGTAAAATCCAGTAAATCTTCAAAATTTGCATTCAAAACTTTGTCTCAAATCACTTTAGGTCCAGAGAGTCCTGAAAGTGCTGGAAAAGCCGTTCTCAGTGCAGGAAGGTCTTGAACAGCCGGGTTGGATAGGAAGAGGAGGAGCAGAAGATCCTGGAGAAAGAGACGAGACTCAAGAAGAAGGGAGTAACAGTTCAGGAGCAGGGGCTCGAGGGCTTGTCCCATATGACAGCAAACCCCCCGTCTGGGCCAATGAGATCTGTGTCACCTGATCATCATAAAACCTTCGTGACAACTAACCTGCTCATTAAAGCAGAATAATCCTGCAGAAGCTGGTTAGGCGTCAGCGGAGGTATTAAATGAGGTGTTAAACTCCTGTCCACCAGTTCAAAAAATGGGTAAGGGGTAAATGAAATTTGACTGGTTTTTAATGATGACTTTGACCAGCAGTCTTAGCATGACAGGTCTCAGTCGGAAAGACAGAAGTTAAGCCTCTTTATTTATATATATATATATATATATATATATATATATATATATATATATATATATATATATATATAATGTGGATTTAAATGTAGAAGGAGCTTTGAAATGAAACGCACAAGCCATTGAGCGAGACAGCTTAAACGCACAAACTGATGTAATTGTTTACTTAAAGAGCATCTTTTTTTACACCAAATTATGTAGTTGTACTAATATGTAGCGCTGTTTTAACATACAATCCATAATCCATAGCTGGAATAGTCCATTTTTCAACAATTACTTTTAAATAGTAATGAACTATTTAACACTTTATTTTTAATAATTATTCGCAAAATACTTTACATTTTCTTTTTTTCCCATTTCTTAAACCCACTTTCAAAAATATGATGAACTGTGACAGCATTATTTATATCAATTTTATGAACTGATATGCGATATTTCTATTTCTATAATAAACATAGCAAATAACACTTCTGTGTTCTAATCCTTTCATTCAGCATTACTTCTGTGAGTTTTTCATTTGTAACAACGTTTGGAATGGAAGGAGATTTCATTGTTTTCATTTAGGGAGGAATGTCTGTGCCTGAGGGCCAGTACTTGGGTAACATGTTAACACAGGTTCTGGTGTTCACCTTAAAGAAATTAAGGCAGATTTCAACTGTGTCAAGTATGAAGCTTTCTGTAATCTGTTGCATATAGCAGGAGAACATAGCATTCTATTTCATGTTGTAAATGACCAAAAGCCATGGGACTCCCAAAGCCCTTGTTTTAATGGTTTTCAAGGCTGTGGAAGAACAAACAGGCAGCTGTTCTCACATTTATTGAAGGACGAACATGTTCTTGGATATTATGTCTTAGTGACGCAACTTATGTATGGAAAGCTGTTTTTACATTAATCCATTAAAAAGACGTACATATGTATGTATGTATATATATATATATATATATATATATATATATATATTTTTTTTTTTTTTTTTTTTATCAGCTAATAGCAAAACCTGTATGATGATGTTATTCTCCAGAACATTTTTTTCTTGGTGTCTTTCTCATATATGTTGACTATTAATAATGTAACATTAAGGGCGTTAAAAGGGTTTTATAATAACATTCACAATGTAAATGTTATATACTGCATTTATCATGTATGGCCAATATACCCAAAGCACTTCATGAGATTTTTAATGATCACAAAGAATGAGTACCTCGGTTTAACGTCTCATCCGAAAGATGGAATCTTCACTTTACTGGAACATTAGGACTTAAACAGACTGTTGGTTGAGCGCCCCCTGCTCACTAATACCATTTTCAACAGCAGCCTAGTTTTCACATTGTGGTCTCCCATCAAGGAACTGATCAGCCCTGCTTAGTTTAAGGTAGTAACCAGTCTTGGGCTGCAGGGTGATATGGCTGTGGGTGTTACAATAGCCCCTTTCACATATACAGATCTTTCCGGAAAATTACTGCCAATTGTGTGTGAACAGGCCCTTTTTGAAAATACCAGTAAATTTGTTTTGGCAATTATCCCAAAAGAGAAGTTGTAACATTACCGGTAATTTGCTGGAATGCTGCTCTGTGTGAATGCAGAAGGAAATTGCCAGAAAGAGCGCATTCACAATTAGAACGCGCTGACGTGAGACATCTAAATCCAATCTGAAGCCTTCAGATGCATTCACATGCACACTGTTTATGAGAATAAAAGCCGTTTTCCAGACACATTCAGCTGCAAGAAGTTAGTCAGATAACGTTTCTTTGTTCCTTATTAATGCCAACTGTGTAAAAAGTATTGATAAAATGCTTTGATAAACCGCAGTTTGTTTACCTTTAAATTCTGTTTCAGTTGCTTGACGCGTTTGCACGTGAAGTAGCCGGTGAGCGCCAGCACACACACACACATATTATGTACATCTCGACATGCAAAAGTGTTCCTCTTCCTCCCACATACTTAGCCATTCACAGAATTTGTAATGTCGTCGATGTGTAAACATTTAGCTGGATGTCTCTGGGACAAAGCAACTGTTTGAATGCTAAAGCTTTAAATAAACGTGAAACCATCAACAAAAGACTGGCCACTTCTATGTCTACAAACACAAGCGCAGGCGTTTAGAGGTCATTTCTGGTTAATGATGCCAGAATTTACCGGTGTTCTGGAATGGATGTGTAAATTTGTTTGTTTTTTTTTTCTGAAAAATCCCGAAAAGTTATTGCCTGTGTGAGCAACGCTTTTTTAAATGTACTGTTAAAGTCGTTCTGGTAAATTTGCGGATATTTACCCGTGTTGCTGTGTAAAAGGGGCTAATAAGTAATGATATATTAAAAAAGGACTAAATTTGAAAAATGAAATCGATATATCAGCTTCATGTTAAAACGGCTTGCCATACAGACAGCCACGCCGGAGTGGGAGCGGTTACGCGCACATGCACAGCTCAAGAACGCGCACAGGTAGATCACTATTATCAGTGTTCAGGTAAACCTGGAAATCACAGCCGCGGGACTCGAAGTAGCGCGAATAAAGGGCTATTCAACAACATGACAGCCCGATCGAGACCTGGCTATTTTCGCCAGGAGATAAATAAAACAATCTGGGAGGTGCCGGATAGATACAAAGATCTGAAACAAGTGGGGACGGGGGCATATGGTACAGTATGGTGAGTGTGCCTTCATTTTCTGTACTTCCTGGAAAGAATCGTGCTTTACATTAAAAAACCTAATGCAGTGTCACTGACAGAACTGTCTGTGTATCCGGGATGTTTTCAAAACAAATGATGTGGAAGGAAGTAGCACAAGTGAAAGTATTAGAGTTATTTATATACACATTTTCGTTTTGAGCTGATACAAGTTAAATATTTACCATTTAGTCTATATGCTTTATAGAGATATACAACATTAACAATAAATAAATTGAATAATAAACGCAGTTGTCTGCTAAACTACGTTGTGTAGAACTCATTGCATTACTCTCAGGTTAATAATTGTAAGATGGCAGCTGTTTACGAGTGTTGCCTGTGATCAGGTGAGGATTTATTGCATGTTCTTAAGTTTCTGTATTTGATTTAACATCCACAGAGTTGTATTTCGTAGTAATCAAGTCTTGCTACATTTCCACGTGGAAAATGGTTCCAAGATGAAAAGGAAACTATTCGAGCATCAAAACAATATAATGTAACCCTCCAAAAACCCTATAACCCTTCTTGGTTCCCAGAACGTTCGTTTTTGTTAGCAGCATAAATATAATTTATTATAAATTTGAGGAACTGTTCTGTATAAGTTATTTGTAGGATAACTGTTATTGTAGAAAACAATGATAAACATCCTTTAACGTTAAGGCAATGCTGTTTTATGGTTTCAAAATATCTTTAAAAGATTATTCACCTAAATTATTATTTGGAAACTTAACCTAACAGGACCAGAAACTAATGTTAGGGAAATGTTAAGCATTTGCTGGGAGAACAATTCCATTTTATTTCCTTCTTCACAAGAGAATGCTTCCTTATTTATTTTCTGATCAAAATCTATATCTGCTGCTATCCTTTAAAAAAATTATTATTAACAACAATTACAGAATTATACAGTAATATACAAAATATATGCCCGAATGTACATAAAAACATTCAGTAATTAAAAATCTTATATTCCTTAAGAATATTATATGTCATCTTTGCTTTTTTATTAAAAATGTTCTCCAAACTTGTGCAGTAGTGCTTAGTCTCCTGAAGGAAATTAACAAAATTTGGCTTTGATCCAGTCCATTTTATTTGAATTATGTATATGAAAAAGCTGTACAAGGAAGGTAAAGTTGTTGCATGTACTATTGACATAAAAATGCAAATATCAAAATGTTGTAACTTGAATAAAATATTTGTTTTCCTTCTAAGAAAATTTTCCATATTCACTCAGAAAATCCTAGTGTATTTACAATCTCCTTAAAAAAGGTTTTCTTTAATATATTTTCCTTCTAAAGATTCTTTTCCATACTCTCTTATAAAATTAAGAATTTGTTGAGATATGGCATCAAATACAATAGCATACTATAATAGGAAAACCATATTTATATATAAAAAAATCACTTTAAGATTTTTAAGTAACTGCCGCTATCCTTAGGTTTCACCCATTGTTCAACAATGACGTTTTTAATCATTTAGTAGTACTGATATGTCTTCTATGTACAGTTAGGTCCATAAATATTTGGACATCGATACAATTCTAAAAGATTTGGCTCTATACACACAATCATCTAAAAACATCCAAACATGCAAATCAGGTGAACGGTGTAGGAATTACAACAGTTTGCATATGTGCCTCCCACTTGTTATAGCTCCAAAAGTAATTGGACTAGGCCATGGCCAGGTGTGTGTTATTCCCTCATTATTCCAATTACAATGAGCAGATAAAAGGTCCAGAGTTCATTTCAAGTGTGTTATTTGCAATTGGAATCTGTTACTGTCAACTCTTAAGATGAGATCCAAAGACCTGTCACTATCAGTCAGGCAAGCCATCATTAGGCTGAATGAATGAAGGTAAAATGCCCCAAGAACAAGCAGAAACTGAAGACAGTTGCTGTAGAGGCCTGGCAGAGCACCACCAGGGATGAAACCTGGCATCTGGTGATGTCTATCCATTCCAGACTTCAGGCTGTAAATGACTGCAAAGGATTTGCAACCAAGTATTGAAAAAAGGGAAAGTTTAATTTATGATTATTATTCTGTCCAATTACTTTTGGACCCTTAACAAGTGGGAAGCACATATGCAAACTGTTGTAATTCCTACATCGTTCACCTGATAAATACCCTCAAATTAAAGCTAACAGTCTGCGGTTAAAGCACATCTTGTTCTTTTCATTTCAAATCCATTGTGTTGGTGTATGGAGCCAAAAATGTTAGAATTGTTTCGATGTCCAAATATTTATGGACCTAACTGTATATAACAAATATACAAATTATACACCTCTATACAAAATATACCCCTATGTTCATATGTTTCATATGCATGTTTAAAAGACACATTACTACATCTGTCATAGAGGACACTCTTACCATTTGAATTCTCTTTCTAAAGCAAGCCTCCTTTTGCATGTAAATAATAATATATATTTAAATTGTGTACGTTAACAACTGGTGATTTACTCCTCAGCTATGCATTAGACCGGAGGACGGGGGCAAAGGTGGCCATCAAGAAACTCCATCGTCCCTTCCAGTCTGACCTGTTTGCCAAAAGAGCCTATAGGGAGCTCAGGCTGCTCAAACACATGAAGCATGACAATGTAGGACACCAAAGATTGACACTCCAACCTGAGGCTCATGATGTGTGCTATATGACAGCCTTTCTCTCTTTAAATTGGTGCAGGTTATCGGACTCGTAGATGTGTTCACAGCAGACCTTTCCCTAGACAGATTCCATGACTTGTGAGTACTTTATAAGCATGCTGTGTAGTATGTTAACAGTTTGAAGAGATGCATAATCATCATCTGACTGACCTCATCTTTTGCATAGCTACTTGGTCATGCCTTTCATGGGTACTGATCTAGGAAAGTTAATGAAAATGGAGAGACTCTCAGAAGAGAGAGTTCAGTATCTGGTCTATCAGATGTTAAAAGGCCTCAAAGTGAGTATTAATAGTCTTCGGTAATGCACTCATGCAAACATATCATCATAAAGCTCTTTGTGTTTGCAGTATATCCATGCTGCTGGAATCATTCACAGGGTGAGTACACTTTAAACGATTACAGAGGAGATCAAAGTGAGAAAACCATTTCTACATACCTTTTTTAAAAGAAATTGACATTTATGACAAATTTGAAGGAATGTAATACACTACTTATATGCAGAAGTCTTCATCTACACTGATGATCAACCCCAGTTGCAGTGTTGAACAATTGTCTATTGAATTTGACATTCTCTGCATTATCCTGTTCTCAGTGTCCGATTGTTTTTTTTTTTTTGTTTTTTTTTTAAACTTATGTTTATGACAGCTGTCAGATGTTTTCAGTCACTTCAGGAAGGCTCACCGTAGGGCTGGGGGATTTGGCCTAAAATCAAAATCTCAATTAATTGTACATTTTAATTCGATTACGATTATTTATATATATATATATATATATATATATATATATATATATATATATATATATATATATATATATATATATATATATATATATATATATATATATATATACAGAGAGAGAGAGAGAGAGAGAGAGAGAGAGATGTATATACTGTTCCGTTAAAGCCAGAATTATTAGCCCCCCTTTACGGGGCTAAAACATTGTTTTTCTTTTTTAAATATTTCCCAAATGATGTTTAACAGAGCAAGGAAATTTTCACAGTATGTCTGATAATATTTTATCTTCTGGAGAAAGTCTTATTTGATTTATTTCGGCTAGAATAAAAACAGTTTTTAATTTTTTTTAAAAACCATTTTAAAGGCAAATTATTAGCCCCTTTAAGCTATTTTTTTTAATTGTTTTTTTTTTTTTTTTTTTTGACAAGTTTTGTATATTACAGTGATAGATTTTTGAATGAAGGGTGCATTACTTCATTTCAAAATAATTGAAGGAATCACGCACTATCTACTGTCTATGATTAATTATTAAACATCTATGTTGAATAACTAAGATTAAAACATAAGTTGCCTAAAACCAGCAGTCACTTTTTTCTTCTAAAAAGTGATAATAAATAACTTGCACTTTTGAAAACAAAATAATTATTTCAACATTTTTTTTATATTAAAAGTAAATAATGTTTAAACAGTGCATCTTCTGTAAACAAATATTTTAATGTAAATAATAATTTTAATGTAATGGAAATTATGCCGTCTCAAGGCATTTCTGGTGCAGCTTACAGTCATCGTCAATGTAGTGTAAAGTAAGGCTCAAGAATGTGTCCACCGTCCTATTTGACCAAAGATCAGATGTGGCTGCAAAGCCTTTAGCAGGGTCACATGACTCCGCATGCCATAGGGAAAGTAATCGAAAAAATTGACCTGTAAAAATTAGATTGATTATATATTCTGAATGTCGATTTCGATTATTTGCCTAGCCCTAGCTCACCGTCTTGTAAAGTTACTAAAAAGTGGAAAGTTTGGGTTCCATTTAAATACGGTAGAGTTTGATAGGTTATTAAGGAAGTTACCACCTGTTGACATAATAAAACCAATAAACAATAATGTGTGTTATTATTATTATTTTTTCAAATATCTATTTTTTTATACTGTACTTGAGAATATACAGTGCCCAGCATAAATGAGTACACCCCTCACAGACCTCTCTTTTAAATTCATATTTTCTTTAGGATGCTATACCATAGTCTATTTGTTTATATTTAGGGGGTTGGAGTAATCAGCGTGTTATGTTTTTTTCTTGGGAATTATATTTCTAAAGAAGCTGGTGTCATGGAATTGAACCAGATTTTGGTAAAAACCCAAACAATACAAACATAAAAATAAAACAAAACAAATAAAAAAGAAAAAATTTTTCCAAAATGAAATTTTAAACATTCCAAAAAAAATGTTTAATAATGCAATGACACAAGGAGAATGTACTGAACTACTAAAACGTATTTAATACTTTATATAAAAGGCTTTTTAGGTGATGGCAGCTCTCATATGAAGAATGAAATAACGTTCATTGCTTAGGTGTAATTGTTTTCACGAACTTCAACAGAGTGTAAACATCTTGATGCTTCTGTGAGTCTTTATTTTGTATTGTAAGTCAGGTGATTGGCTGGGCCAATCTACAGCTTGATTTTCTTTCTCTGAAAGCATTTGAGAATTTTTTGGCTGTGTTTTTATCATTGTCTTGCTGGAATGTCCACCCTGGTTTCATCTTCATCATCCTGATAATGTAGATGTTGGACTGAAAGAGCAAATGTTAATTTACAATGATAAAGGGCAGAGTGTTGCTAAAGAACTGCTGAGAGATTTCAGCTGCTGTCTGGGCTTTCACTGTCCCTTTCTTCATGTGTTCAATAGTTTTTCCTCTCATTTTATTAAACATAACTTAATTTGTAAACCAATTAGATTTGTTTTCTTTTCGAATATGTATTTCTTTGGTTGTTCTCAACGTCTGGTAAAAATTTCAAGTCAACAGCATCTTTAGAAATACGTTTTCTGAGAAAAATGGTGACGTGTTCAATGCTTATTTTCACCACTGTACAATAGATTAGTCCGTACTAAAGCCAAAACCATAGCTAATTCAACAAAATCACTTAAGATCACGGTCCAAAAAAATAGTACACCCAAATGAATATATTAGGGCAAATTATTAAATACAATTTTAATAGAGAGGATTTTAGACTGTAAAATATTAAGTGCAATTTGTTCATAGTCATCCATTTATTGGTGCAGCAATGTTTATTTTATATAAAAAATAATTCATCTTTGAGAATTGCACATTGGCTGAAATAGCCAGTCAGAGGATACTGTAGGGCAGAATGCACTCATCAAGCACTAAAAACGTAAAACAAGTTTGATTAATAAATAAGATGTAATTGAATGAAATGTATAAGTTAGGTTTCCTGAAGCATGTATCACACAAACTAGCAATACAAAAAAAAAGTTAGAACTAAGCTGTGACTTTGAAATGTAGTTAATTCTAGGTTGTTGTTCTCTAATTGTCATATCCACTGTATATGTAGTTGCTATATAATATATAATAGTATACAAGATGTATTTCTCACTCAAAGCAACTGACTTCATCTGTTATAATCTTGCAGGATCTCAAACCAGGCAATCTTGCAATAAACGAGGAGTGTGAGCTTAAGGTATCTCACCATGTGCTTGTATGAAGTGACACATGTGCATTCATGCTGTATTTTTAATGCAAGGATAAAACACTGTGTATTATGTTATAGATCCTGGATTTTGGTCTGGCTCGGCAGGCAGACAGTGAAATGACGGGCTACGTTGTGACACGCTGGTACAGAGCGCCTGAGGTCATTCTGAGCTGGATGCATTACACACAGACAGGTTAGTCACCCATTGCTCACACTAATCTCTATTTGTTTTTCCTTTTCATTGTTATATCGAAAATAAGGCTGCACAATATATATCGTTTCAGCATTAATATCACAATGTGCACATCTGCAATAGTCATATCGCAAGATGTGCAATTTTCAGTCTGAATTTTAGTTGACCAGGAGCTACAGAAATGCTTGAATGGTCTAGCACAACAATATTTATCTATTTAATCCCACACACTCCTGGACGTGCTTTACGCTCATCTGGTCAGGGTCCCCGTGGGGTCTTAAAGTCTTAAAATTAAAAAACTATATTTTAGGCCTTAAAAAGTCTTAAATTCACTGAAATATTGTTTTGTAGGTCTTAAATGATTCTAAATAGGTCTTAATTTTCCTCTGTCCAAGTAAAGCTTCCCATTTGTGCCAACATTATTCCAATCAACAATCCATCTAAAAAAAAAACATATATATATAAATATATATATATTTAAGTTTTTTATTGCAAAGAGATACAATTTACAATAGCTGTTTGACATTTTTACAGCAATTTCTCTAATCAGGGAAAGAAAACTAAAAACAGTTACACAATTCCTCATCATAATAACAGAGCAAGGCAAGGCAAGGCAAGGCAAGTTTATTTATATAGCACATTTCATACACAGTGGCAATTCAAAGTGCTTTACATAAACAGGAATAAAAGAAACAATTATAAGAGAAATAAAAACAAACAGAATAAAAATAAAATAAAATAAAAGCTGATAAAATGTGTTATAAAAGAGTTAAAAAGAAGAGAAAAACATAGTAGTTCGATCTGTCGGACGTAGCACAGTGCTCATTCAGTAAAGGCACAGCTAAACAGATGTGTTTTCAGTCTTGATTTGAATGTGCCTAATGTTGGAGCACATCTGATCATTTCTGGAAGCTGATTCCAGCAGCGAGGGGCGTAGTAGCTGAAAGCCGATTCACCCTGCTTTGACTGAACTCTTGGGATTTCTAATCTATTTGATCCTAAAGATCTGAGTGATCTGTTAGGTTTGTATTCAGTGAGCATATCTATAATGTATTGAGGTCCTAGGCCATTTAGTGATTTATAGACCAGTAATAATACTTTAAAATCTATTCTAAATGTGACTGGGAGCCAGTGTAAAGACCTGAGGACAGGTGTGATGTGCTCTGATTTCCTGGTTCTGGTCAGAATTCTGGCCGCAGCGTTCTGGATGAGCTGCAACTGTCTGACTGTCTTTTTGGGAAGGCCAGTGAGGAGGCCATTACAGTAATCCACCCTGCTGCTGATAAAAGCATGAACAAGTTTCTCTAAGTCTTCACTGGAAACAAAGCATCTAATTCTTGCAATGTTTTTGAGATGATAGTATGCTGATTTACTAACTGCTTTGACATGACTATTGAAACTCAGATCTGACTCCAGAGTCACACCAAGATTCTTGACCTTATTTTTTGTTGTTTGACCCTTAGAGCCAAGGTACGCATTCACCTTGAGAACCTCATCTCTGTTCCCAAACGCAATGACTTCAGTTTTCTCTTTGTTTAACTGAAGAAAGTTTTGGCACATCCAATTGTTAATTTCATCAATGCATTGGCAGAGGGTGTCAATGGGGCTGTAGTCATTAGGCAGTAAGGCTAGGTAGATCTGAGTGTCATCAGCATAGCTGTGGTAGGAGATTTGGTTCTTTCTCATTATTTGGCTCAGAGGGAGCATATAAAGGTTGAACAGGAGTGGTGCCAGAATCGAGCCTTGTGGGACTCCACATGTCATGGGTGTCCACCCTGACCTATGGTCACCTATACTGACATAGTATCCTCTCCCTTCAAGGTAAGATCTGAACCATTTGAGGACCGTCCCAGACAGCCCAACCCAGTTTTCCAGCCTATCCAGAAGTATGCTGTGATCGACAGTGTCAAATGCAGCACTGAGATCAAGCAGTACCAGCACTGTTAGTTTGCCTGAATCTGTATTTAGGCGGATGTCATTGATTATCTTTATAAGGGCGCTCTCTGTACTGTGATGTGGTCTGAAACCAGATTGAAAATTGTCCAAACACCCCTTGAAGTTTAAGAACTTGTTAACCTGGTTAAAAACAACTTTTTCAATGATTTTGCCAATGAAAGGGAGATTTGAGATGGGCCTGTAATTGCTCAATATGGTGTTATCTAGGTTGCTCTTCTTCAAGAGGGGTTTAACAACTGCAGTTTTAAGTGAGTTAGGAAAAATCCCCGAGAGAAGTGAAGCATTTACCACTTTTAGAAGATCCATTTCTAAGCAGGTAAATACCGTTTTAAAGAATGATGTGGGGAGCGTGTCGAGACTGCAGGTTGATGTTTTCATAATTTGCACGATCTCTTCTAAGATTTTGCCATTAATTGCCATGAAATCGGACATAATGTCTGATTTCTTAAGTTGTGGTTGAGCTAGTCTGACGTCGACACAATTTGGCTGATTGGATGAGCTGATTGCCTTTCTGATATTATTGATCTTGTCAGTAAAGAAATGAGCAAACTCATTACATTTGCTTTCAGAGAGTAGCTCACTGGGAATCCGACTGGGGGGGGTTGTGAGTTTCTCTATCGTTGCAAAGAGTTTACGAGCATTGTTTACGTTGCTGTTTATAAGGCTTGAAAAGAAAGTCTGCCTAGCAGTTTTTAGTTCCATATTAAAAGCACGAAGACTGTCTTTATAGATATTATAATGGACTACTAGTTTCGTCTTTCTCCACATACGCTCAGCTTTTCTGCACTGTCTTTTCATTATTTTAATTCTTGGGGACCTAGTCCAGGAACCCCTTTGGCTGCTAGTTATCTTCTTGGCTTTAACAGGAGCAATGTCATCTATGACATTCTTAACTTTAGAGTTAAACAAATCAAGAAGAGAATCAACAGAGTCTGCAGATATACTTGGTGCTAGCGATAAGGCCTTCATAAACTGCTCATTAGTGTTCTCATTTATGCATCTCTTTCTGACAGAGACAGATCTGTCTTTAATAGCTGGAGTGATCAATATATCAAAGAAAATACAGAAATGATCAGATAGTGCAACATCCTTAACAACAGTTGATGAAATGTGTAAACCCTTAGTTATAAGTAGATCAAGAGTGTGTCCACGATTGTGTGTGGGTCCTTGAACATGCTGAGTCAGATCAAAAGTGTTCAAAACAGTCATCAGTTCTTTTACAGCATTGATTTCTGGATTATCAATGTGAATATTAAAATCCCCAGCAATGGTAAAATAGTCAAATTCAGAGGTTACTATTGATAACAGCTCTGTAAAATCATCAATAAAAGCTGGAGAATATTTTGGAGGTCTGTAGATAATGATCAGTAAGATACGTGGAGCACCTTTTAGTGCTATACTCAGATATTCAAAAGACAAAAAGTCACCAAATGACACTTGTTTACACTCATAGACATCTTTAAACAGGGCAGCAATGCCTCCACCTCTCCTATTGGCTCTGCAAACACTCAAAAAGTCAAAGTTTAAAGGAGCTGTTTCATTCAGAACTGCTGCGCTACAGCTGTCATCTAGCCAAGTTTCATTTAAAAGCATAAAATCAAGGCAATTTGAGCTGATAAAATCATTGACTAAAAGTGACTTATTGTTGAGTGATCGGATGTTTAAAAGTGCTAACTTAACAGTTTTAGCTGTTTCTGCTACAGTAGTCTCAGATTTATATTTAATAGACACAAGATTTGAGTGATTTGCTATACGGCCTGAACAAGTCTTCGGTTTTCTGTCACGTAATACAACACATATATGTGTAGAGAAAGCTACAGGCACACTGGGTTCCTGCTTGTTCTGTAAACATCTGATAAAGACACTGTTATCTAAGCAGGCACCCGAGACACATCATGGAGAGCAGTTTTGTTCACCAGCTGAGGATGGTGCGTTGTTGTTTGGGCCCTGGCGGTGGGGCAAATGTCGGAGGGCTCTTCCACGTGGGCTCAGAGGTGGTTGTGGAGCAGGCCGCTTTTTGGTTGGTAACTGGGGGCTTGCGGCGATGGAGTGTGAAAGTTTAGTTCCAGCATGCACCAGTTCCTCCATCTTTTTTGAGAAACCCAAGAGAGGCGAGCAAGGTGATAATGGGAACGTGTCTGGCGACAGAGGCTGTGGCTCTGGAGATTCTGGGTGTTGAAATATGTTTTCCTGGGTGTTTTCCTGAGGATCATTTTTTAGTGACGAGACATGATGCTGTTCTGATGCGTCACAGTCTGTCTGTGTTGAGCAGAGGGCCAGCGATAGTGTCTCTATCAACAGTGGGTGTTTTGGCTCCGTGGCGTTATCACTGTCCTTGGGTGATGCGTCAGCCCCAAGTCCACTCGGGAGCTGATTTGAGGTCCTGTGGTCATCTGGACATTTGCTGGGTGTGTATGTGCCATTTGGATTGAGGTCAGTGGCACATACAGCTGATGGATGATGGAGGGAGAAGAAGATATTGTCCTTTAGTACCTTTGCACCAAGTTTGTTTGGGTGAAGGCCGTCTGATGTCAACAGTTGTCTTTGGTTCCAGAAGAGATTGAAGTTGTCAATAAAATTCAGTCCTTTCCTGTTACATGCTTTCTGCAGCCATACATTTAGACCAAGCAGCCGTGAAAACATGTTTGTCCCTCTTGCAGGGAGCGGTCCACTGATGAACGGCTGAATTTTCACTCTTTCAACTGTTTCCAAGAGCTCACAGAAATCTCTCTTGAGCAGTTCTGACTGTTCCTTCCGAATATCATTCTTCCCCACATGGATGATAATCCGTTTTGCAGTCTTGTGCTTCTTCAGAATTTCCTTAAGTTCTTTGTTTACATCAGAAACTGTTGCATGAGGGAAGCAGTATGTCATTGTAGATTTGCTCCTAAAATTCCTGATTATTGAATCTCCTACAACTAGTGTTCTTATCTCAGGTGCGATCGGAGCAGAATGCCGCTGTCTAGTCGGCCTTGAGCCTCTGTTCCATGCAGAGTTAGCTGCTGAGTCATGCGATCTCTGTCTGACTGCATTTGGGGATTCTTCACCCATATTACTCAATACTTCATATCTGTTCTGAAGCTGTATTTGAGTCCGAGCTGTATTTGGGGTAGAGGACGCTAATGCGGCAGCGTATGATCTGACCCCGTGAGTACCCTTTGGTCTCGCACCTTGTTTATGCCAATGCTCATTTTCAACAGCTTTAATCTGTTTTTCAGTGCTCGGAATAGTGGTAGGAATAGATTTATGGGACTCACCGGCTATTTGCTGTGAGCGTCCACAATGACGCTGCAGTTCTGGTTGGATCGCAAGTAACTTTGTTTCAAGAACTGCAATCTTTTGTAGAAGTTTGTGGCAGTTTGTACAGCAGTGAGAATCTGAATTAATCCGATCCAGAGGCATTTTCACAGCCGTGTTTTCCCGTCTCAGGAATGTGAGCAGCTGATAGCTGGTAGCGGGAGGATTGTTTAGACGATAATTCCCCTCTTGTTAGTAAAGCTATATTCCAGAAAGTTTGTAGAATCGATGCTGATCATCAAGTTGTGTCGTTTGAGCACTGTGCTGATAGGCTCAAGTTAAAATTAGGGTTTAAGATATAAAAGCAAGTGAGCAGAGAGCGGAGCAGTAGGCAAAGACGTCCGAACAGTAGCGAAGCAGGAAGTTTTAGATACATCATTAGATACACTTTACATGATACATTGTACTCAATCACTGGCAGATAATTGAGCTTGTTTTAAAGAAAACCTCTTAATTTTGACTTATTTCTTCTGAAACTAAACACAAAACAATATTTTTACTTGATCTAAGAATTTTTATATGTTTGGACTAAAAACAACACAAAGCAAAGTAGTAAACCTGCAGGCACAGGACGTCAACATAATGTCATATTGACGTTGTATCATGACATTAAGGTACGTTGGATTTTGTTTGGAAATGAAAAATGAAAATCGAGCTGGGAAGAAAAGCACTGTGATTATTCAATATCTGTACCCGAATACTGTTAGAATCCCCAGAAAACCATCATATAGAGCCATTCAAACCATCTTGTGAAACTGTCTTCATATCGCAATATTTTTCGCAGTAAAAAAGTATTGCAGTATCAGATTTGTACCAGTTTTGTGCAGTCCTAATTAAAACCATTTTTAGCAATACTAGTTATTAATATCAGTAATATTGTAGTGCTGAGAAAGTTCGCAAGTCAAGCACTTAAGTAAATGGAGATATCTTTATAATAGAAATTACTCTAGTAAAAGGATAAAGCCTTTTATATTTTATTTGAGTCAAAGATTCAAAAGTTCTAAAAGCTAAAGACTCGATACCATGGCATTTCATTGGAACCACTATGAGTCGACTCTTTTATAGATGAATCAATAGTTTTAAACATTGCGCGCTTTCAGATTTAAGGATATTTCACTTCACACTGAATGGAAGGACATTTTCAAAAACCCATAATAGGGGCTCTTTAACTTAATCGATTTGTGTAAGGGCAACTAGAAGAAATTGTGTAGAACCTAGCATTTTTTATAGTGCTGATTATAACATAGAGGTATGTTTGTGTTTGATTACCTTTTCTCCCCAGTGGACATCTGGTCAGTCGGGTGCATCATGGCAGAGATGCTGCTAGGAAAACCACTATTTAAAGGAAACGACCGTATCCTTCCTGCCAGGAAAACTGGGGTTTTTGTGTACAAATTTGAGAATTATTGTCATTTTTAACGATGTTCTCTAAATTGCATTCCTTGTCATTTGTTTCAAATACATTCTTAACCATAATCTGTTAGACCTGGATCAGCTGATGGAGATCATGAACGTTACAGGGACGCCCTCAAAAGAGTTTACAGCCAAACTACAGTCTGAAGATGTGGGTTTCAGCGCTGTAATATTCATGTGAAGATATATTATAGAAAATGAAAATACAGAATAGCCTGATAACTTTTTTTTTTTCTAGGCTAGAAACTACATCGCAAAGTTACCAAGATTTAGAAAGAAAGATCTTCGGATATTATTTCCAAACGTGAACCCACAAGGTAAGAGCTTGTTTTTTAAATAAATAGGCACAAACTTACATTTTTTTCATTAAGATATACAAAAACTACTAGAACAGTGTTATGTTTTTGCTGAATTATGTACTTACGTTATAGCAAATGTTCAAAGAATGTTCAAATCCAGAGAAATAAGCAATTCTAACTAGTGACACGGTCCATGTCAGTTGTCACCATGTTAATGACTTGTGCGCTTTGTTAGACTGCACAGAGCAGCATTATAACAACCTTAATATGTATTTAGTATAATAAAACAACACTGCTTCTTTATGATCACAGCTTGAAGAACCGGAAGCGATTGTTCTGTGGCATTATAAAAGCTCTGCTGTTTTTGTTCAGCATCTCATTTTACTTTGACAATTTTCAGCTTTACACTTCATTGATAATAGGCTTGTAAAAGATTTCTACAGTGGTACTGTAGGATTTAATGAAGACGATAATTCCCATGATTCCCCACTTAGTCAACATGTAATCAAACTTCCCCTTTGTTTGAATAAGTGCCCTCTAGTGACAAAAATTACATACTGTGATCTGGCGATTTAAGTTAGTAGTTATATTATAGTTATTACTACATTGTGAAAGTATTTAAAAACAAAAGCTTACTTGATTTTTATTATGCAATTTTTGTTCATGTAATATTCATGTGTTTTCAAAGACATATAATTTTTGATATTACACTGAATAATTTACTCTTAAAAAAAAGTATTTGTTACATACCAGAATTTTTTATTTATTTATTTACTCATAAAGAAAATAGGTGATTTAAAAAAAAAAAATATTTATCATCCTGAAAAGAAACGCATTCATATGTATTTTAACCAAAGATTTTGATGTCAGTGACACAACTAGATTTCCAATTAGGAATTAGAGGCACAACTGTAGAATAGTATTTAAGGAAAACCACAAACACACTGCTTCTTTGTGTGACAACATGGGGAAAATCAACAAAAAAGCCAGATTACATTAGCAAAATTACACTGGGAAAAAGACCAATTTTTGGAGACATGTCCTGTGGTCTGATTGAACTAAGATTGAACTGTTTGGCTATAATGACCAGTGTTACATTTGGAAGACAAAGGGGAAAGCTTACAAGCCTAAGAACACCATCCCAACTGTGAAGTATGGGGGCGGCAGCATCATGTTGAGGGGCTGTTTTGCTGCAGGAGGGACTGGTCCACTTCACAGCATAGATGGCATCATGAAGAAAGAACAATATGTAGAAATACTGAAGCAACATCTCAAGACATCAACCAGAAAATTAAAACCTGGCCACAAATGGGTCTTCCAAACAGACTATGACCCTAAGCATACTGCCAAATTAGTTAAAATGTGCTTTAAAGACAAGAGAGTGAATGTTTTGGAGTGGCCATCACAAAGCCCAGATCTCAATCCTATAAAAAAATATTTGTGGGCAGAGTTGAAAAAGCGTATGCGAGAAAGGCAGCCTACAATTCTGACTTAGTTACACCAGTTCTGTCAGGAGGAATGAGCCAAAATTTCTTCATAATATTGTGAGAAGCTTTTGGAAAGATACCCAAAATATTTGACCAAAGTTATACAGATTAAAAGCAAAGCTAAAAAAAATACCAAGGAAATGTATGTAAACTTTTGACTCTCTAGAAATTAATAAAAAAATTCTCTAAATGAAATTCCCTCATTATTCTGGCATTTAGCAAATGTAAATTATTTAGGTGATCCTAATTGACCTAAAATAGTAAACGTTTAGGATGATTTAACATCAGACATTTTAAAAAAAATAGTTATGTTCTTTTTTTAGAGTGTATGTAAACATCTAGTTTCAACTGTATATTCATAAATAAATATATGTTCAAATAGGTTGTGTTCATTTTAAAATGTGAACTGCACATTATTGAAATAATTTATTCAAATAAAAATGGCAATATCAGTCAGAGAGATTGCTGTTGAATATTTTCATCAAATTTTTAATTGCAATTTTGTGACAAAATGTAAATAAGTTTCTCTGTGAGGTAGTTTTTCAAGTGCAGGTTCAACAAACAATGCATTTTAGGAAATTAATTGTACCTATAAAACACACACACAAAAACAATGTACAGGAAATAAAATGATAACATGTGATAACATAGGTAAACAAATCTTTTTAGTTTGTCACAAAATCACAACTAAATTTAATTGCTGTATGTTCGTTTTCAGATACTTAAAAATGATGGAACACTTTAAAAGTGTGTGTGTGACATTTATCTTAGAACATTTTCAGCTCATTTTAACAAAACCGTGATCATAATGATATTCGTGATCATTTTGGTCCCTATAATTGTGATATAAATATTTCATACTGTTACTTCTCAATCACAATCTAACTCTGGAATAGCCTTTCTTTTATTAGATCCTGTGACTTATTGGAGTGTTTAAATCTGTGTTTTGCATTGCGTGCCTGCGTGTGTGTGTGTGTTACAGTATAAAATTGTTAAGCACTGGTCAACTTGTGGTGTTTTTAAAGGTGCTCTAGAAATAAATTGAATTGAACAATTGTTTGGCGTTGACATTTTGTTGCTCTGCTTCTCAGCGATTAATGTGTTAGACGGCATGCTGCTTTTGGACCCTGAGAGCCGGATAACAGCGGCAGAGGCACTGGCTTTTCCTTTCTTCTCAGAGTTTCGTGAACCAGAGGAGGAAACCGAGGCTCCACCGTATGACCATTCACTGGATGAGGCTGACCAGTCGCTAGAGCAATGGAAAAGTAGGTTTGGCGATGCTGAAAAGCTTGACTTTACATTCATTGAAATTATGCATTTATGTTGGAGGAGCTAAGAAATAACCAGCTTCCCTCCTTCAATTTCATCTTTTACCACAGGACTCACTTTCACTGAAATTCTGACCTTCCAGCCGGCTCCAGTGTTGGCTGAATCTAAAGAGACGGCCCTCTGAGAGCTTATTTTGACATCAAAGCTACGTTTACTTTGTATCGTTTGTCATATACAGACTTTGAGCTATTTTTGTGAGAGACTGTGGTTTTATTTTTAGATGATCAGCCTGTTGTGTGCTAGTGTTCGGCACAGCTGAACTAGACACAACTGAACCATTAACAGACTCCAGTGTGAGTTTGGAAACATTTTTTTTAATTATTATTATTGTCGTTATTATTAAAGAACAAGACTAGCCAGCATTAATGCAGACAGGTAATTACACTGGAGATCATTTCATTTAATCATTGCAATGTAAATGTATGTGCATATTTTAGATAGTTTCTCAGGTAGCAGAGAATTCTGGCCCAGATTTGGCATAAATCCAATAGGGCAGAGCAGGCATTCATCCGGCACTGGCATACAGCATGTGGGCCAAACTTGGCCTTGGTTTGGCAGATGTGGCACTGTCTTTAAAGCGACACACAATACTTGGGCCAGATGTAAAATGTAGTATTTGGCCCAGGTGTTAAAAATTGATATGTGGGCCACGTAAGTTTAGCCTATCTTGACCCACATTTAAAATACATAAAAAAAAATTGAGTAAAGAAAAACCCTTCATGGGTTTATCAATTTCAATTGCAATTGTGACACACCAACCTATCTGGCCCAGTTATGAGTTATTAACTTGGCTGAGACTTGGCCCAGAAATAGTCCATGTTTGGCCCTTGTCTGGAAGCCAGACTTGGTCCAGTCATGTACCGTAATTCACTGCGGCATGTGGGCCAATCAAAACCTGATTGTGTGGGCCAGAGCTGGGCCAGAGATATTTTGCAATGTGGGTTAGTTAGACCTGAAATAGGGAAAATAATTGCCGTTTCAGTTTTTATTTTTGCCAAACAGAAACTGTAAGAGTGTTCACTTACCATCGAAAGCATTTTAACTAAATGCAGTCGCAAATCATGTTTTTATGCCAAGAACAGTGATGTACTGTACGATAAGCATATTTTTTATATTTCACATTACGCTACATTTCTTTGGTGTACATTTGTAAGTCAGTTTTACAGTAAAAGAAAAGTAGAATGATTAAAATACAATTGGTAATTTTTTCTGCCTTTCTTGTTTTTAATTATATCCTCTGTGTTTTATTTGAATGTTTCTGAATTTACTGAAAAGCAACGTAATTGTGGACCATTTATCATGAAATCCAGCAGAGGGCAACATTTACACTTCTTTTCCAAAATCAAACCTTTGAGATGGCTGCTTTATTACAGTAAAATATCAATTTAATATCATTTTGATCGCAGTTTCCTGGCCCTAGCCTACATTATTGTTTGTTTAGGTTGGGGTTTTTGTAGTTAGCATTAAAAAAAATAACACTAATTGTTGTTTGACTCTTCGGTAGATAGTCAGTTTAACTCCATCTAAATGTACATTTGAGGCAGCACAGTGGCTTAGTGGTTAGCATTGTCTCCTCAGAGCAATTCGGTCACTGGTTTGAGTCCCGGCTGAGTTATCTGGGTTGGCATTTCCGTGTGGAGTTTGCATGTTCTTCCCATGTTCGCGTAGGTTTCCCTCGGGTGCTCCGGTTCCCCCCTCAGTCCAAGACATGCGGTGTAGGTGAATTGAGAAAACAAAATTCGCCGTAGTGTGTGTGTGAGAATGAGTGAGTGTATGGGTGTTTCCCAGTACTTTCTTGCGGCTGGAAGGGCACCCGCTGCGTAAAACATATGCGGAATAGTTGCCGCTTCCGCCTGATAAATAAGGCACTAAGCTGAAAGAGGACGAATGAATAAATCAACATTTGACCTTTGCGCTATAGTTTAGGGACACATTTCCCCAACCCATGAGAATCTTCCTCTGTTCCTACAGCCTGTCTTTGATACCTGGCCTTTGTGTGGCCTGTGTTTAGAGTCTTTGTGCGGTTCGTGTGGTCGGAGAGTGTTCTGCCCGAAGGAAAACAGAAGAGGGGAAAATACATCTGTCTTCCTGCTCACTTCTTGGCAGCCAGATGTAATGACACAGAGTGAAAGAGGAAGACTGCAAGAAAAGCCAGCTAAGTTTCAACTCTTGCAGGTTTATTTAAAGAACTTCTCTGATTTCTTGACACTTATATAGTTCTTTTGTTTGTAAGTTAGACTAATGGATAACACTGTAGTATGTGAGGAATATGTCTTTACCAATTTAGCCTCAATTAACTTTCAATTTATTGCTTATTAATAGCAAGGTTTTGATGAAGATCTGTGGTCATGAATAGGAATGTGCTTTATTAGTACAAAAAAAAACAAAAAACAAGTCAAGTCAAGGTGCAAACTAATAAGCAATAGTTAAACGTGAGAATTGATCCACATTGTTTGGTAAAGACTTCAAATAATTTAATATACATATGCTCTCAAAATGTATACATTAAAGCCACGCTTAACACCTTCTGAATGTCACTGCATTATTTATTTTAAGAAAAACAATTATCACACTGTAAAGAAAATGCTGGATTCCACAAAATTTCTTCATGTTGTCCCAACACAAATTATTATTATTATTTTTTACAAAATTAAGTGGATTGAACACAAAACAATTAAGCCGTCCCCCCAAGAAACTCAAGAATTGTGTTGATTCAGCTATTTTCTGAGTGCATTTAAAGTTTTCTCCGATGCTTTCTGGTGTCATGCTATATTGTTAATACATCTGTATAAGTATTGCACTTACATTAGTTATGAAAAAGGCCTTTAAATCATTGGAATGTATGTATATTTATTAACATCTTATGCAATGATATTTAGACATTTAAGTGACTTGAGTGTCAAATACTTATTGAGCTACTGTATGTTTATGAACATGCTATTTCACAGCTATATCCTTTACAACGAGAACACAATGTCCAGTCATTAAACTGTGGTAGGCTGTCTTTGTCAGGCATCCTGTCTTTTGCAACACTCTCGAAATGGTATAAACACAATATTTCATTGTTTGCTTATGTTTACATAGTTCTTGGAGATCTTGGAGGTATTGCGTAAGTGACTTCAGCTTGCTTGTTTCAGCATCAAACGCCTTTTATGCTCACCAGGGCTGCTTCTGTTTGAATAAAATATAGTAGTACAGAGATAACGGATGTATTGTTACAATTAAAAAAATAGCTAGGTTTTATTATAAATGACTTAAAAATGATTTATTCCTGGGATGGCAATGCTGAAGTTTTCAGTGCTCCGATGGAAGTGACTTAAACACACCTGACATCATAGACTCCTTACAACTTAGCAACTTGTATACAAATTTGTATTCAAAGGAGCTCTTGAATGTGAATGGGTTTGTGCCATATTGTGTGTCAGAATTTGCACACGTCTTTGCTATATAGCATGTAAAACAAATAAATAAAAATAAGAAAAACCTAAATGAGGGAAGTACAACCATATTCAAAGTATTTGTACCCAAAGAAACTATACTTCCACAGAGATGAAGTGTGCATTAAGTGGAAACTTTACTATCCCATGAGGCCACAGTACAGGATTTTATGTAAAGCGATGCAACTGATCAGTGGTGTAAAGTAACAACTTACAAATACTCAAACTACTGTAATTGAGTAAATTTTCTGAGGAATTGTACTTTACTAAGTCATTTTCAAAATGTGTACTTTTATTTTCCTTTGAGTATATTTTTATTGCTGTACAGGTACTTTTACTCCACAACTTTCCTTCAACCTGCTGTCACTACTTTATTTGTTTAGTTACGATTTAGTACGATTTGCTTATCCCCCAATGATGGTGCCACGCCTCCTTTTTAAAATCGTACAATTTCGTACGAATGAACTCATACGAATTAGCCACTAAACTGACAAAACGTAAAATACTTACGTTTTCTCGTGAGATCAGGCTGGTGATTACTGTCCAATCAAATCGCACAAAGAAGGTAAATCGCATCATGATGGAACTACCTCAAGACATTGGTGATTTATAATTGCAGCAAACTGTTTGGAAGCATTAAAAGTGTCCAAGAAGATGTCCTAAATCTTTACACGCAATGACCCAGAGACTGTTCAGATGCATGTCACTGATGAGAAGATGACAGATGTTTACTGTATGATGTCCGAAAGGGCTTTAAACACCCAGCAGGTGCAAGACGTCAACATGATGTCAGATTGACGTTGTACCCCAACGGTCTGGGGGCGTTGCTTTTTGTTTGGAAATGAAAATCGGGTTGACGTCAGAACCCAATGTCAGGCTGACGTCAATGTCCAAGATTCAACCTAAAATTATATCAACGTCTAATGATGTTACAGCTTGACGTTACCACTATGACGTCTATCAGATGTTGGATTTTGGTTGCCGTACCTGATGAAAAAATGTTAGTATTTGACGTCAATATGATGTTGGTTTAAGATGTTGGCTCGACGTTAGATTTTTGGTCACTTTCTAAAACAACCAAAAATCAACCAAATATCAACGTCATTTGACGTCAGTATTGACATCAAAATATTGGTATCCGTATACACTGGCTAGATATTGAATGTATGACCTAAATCTAATTTAATATTAAGGTTTTATTTCGTCTTATTACGTTGTGTACCTGCTGGGCAATAAATAAATGCACTACAGAATGTTACGTTTACACACATCCACAAATTACATGTAAAGGTATTAGCTTTTTACAGTGTAATACTACTCGCTACTCTTGAGTACTTTTGAAAGGTCTAATATTACAGGAGTAATATTTACAAGATACTTTTACTCTACTTGAACTATTTTTTTAGGTAAGTAATAGCCCTTTAAACTAAATATGATTTTTCAGTACTCTTTCCACCACTGCAGCTGATGCAGATCATGGAAGGCCAGATAGTTCAAAAGTGTGTAAACTTTATCATTTAAACAACGTATTGTTAGGACATAGTTTACGCATAGAATACTCATGAATATGTTTACTCATGAAGTTGTTTTCCTTACTTTCCTTTCCTTAATGTGCCTGTTTTTGACTTTTCTGGCTTTCCATAGTGTGTGACAATGTGTCAGAGAGCTGAAAATGCTGCCCTCAAAAGATTCATTCCAAGGTAGGAAGGCATCCGGGCATCAGATTCATAATTTAGCAATTTAACTTTCTGTCTCCTGTAGAAAGCAATCATTAAATAGTTTTTTGAAGGCAGCAAGGACATATACTTTTCTTTTTGAAATCCCACAATCCTGCATGTTCCATTACTAACGGTCGCAATAAAAATTTAAGCTAGCACCTGAAAGCTGTGCTTGGTGGCCATTTTTAATGTAAATGTATGTTTGTACTTTGGTGCAATTCCTAGTGAGAAATTGCAGTAATTATAGTCACTTAGAAAAGGTCTTTCTATTTTGTTGCCATGATTTATTGGTTAAGCTGCCTCAGATGTCATTGCCTGGTAGTTATGACTTGTCAAGGCATGAAGCTAACTGCCCATGCTTTAGGACACAACCAACATGACTGATGTTATATGCATGCAAATTTTATTCATGTCTCATTTTCACACCATATAGATTGCACTTTTCTAACAGTTGTGCGAAAAGTTCAAAATTCAACCGTAGTTACGGTAAATTTCTGTAATTTAACGGCCTTTATTTTATGATACATTTTTTGATTTAACAAGCTGTTATTTTACAGTAAATTTCTGAAATTTAACGGCTGTTATTTTACGGTAAATTTCTGTAATTTAATGGCTGTTATTTTACGTAAATTTCTTCAAGTTAACAGGCTTTTTTTTACAGTAAATTGCTGGAATTTAATTGCCGTTATTTTACAGTAAATTTGCTTAATTTAACGGCCATTATTGTACGGTAAATTTTTGTAATTTAACGCGCATTATTTTACAGTAAATTGCTTGACTTAAATGGCCGTTATTTTACAGAACATTTTTGTAATTTAACAGCCGTTATTGTATGGTAAATTTCTGTAATTTAATGGACATTATTTTATGGTAATTTCTGTAATTTAACGGCCATTATTTTACAGTAAATTACTGTAATTTAATGCCCATTATTTTACTGTAAATTTCTATAAGTTAACAGTCGTTATAGTACGGTACATTTCTGTAATTTAACAGTCGCTATTTTACGGTAAATTTTTGTAATTTAACATCTGTTATTTTACAGGAAAGTTTTGTAATTTAATGGCTGTTATTTTATGGTAAGTTTCTGTAATTTAACAGGCGTTACTTTCCTTTTTTTCCGGCACCCCAATTGCTGGAAAACAATTGTAAATAACAGATTTTTTTTTACAGTGTACGCTCAGTTTTCATTATTATGGATTATTTGAAGTGCAAACTTCTTATCTGAAGTAATTTGTTTCAACTCTTTTAAATAGAAGTTCCCAAAGCTGGACGTGCAACCCATAATTTAAAACACAGTAGACTTGTGAAAAAAGGTGGATTTGCTAATTTCTTCAGTTACATCACCACCTACTGGCCTGGCATGTATATTACAGCATTTTAATCTATTTTCACAGTGTGAATAAGAATCATTTTGACTAAATCCTCAGAAAAAGCACAACGTACATGGTTGTCCTCTTTCCCTCATCCTTCCTGACCCGTCCACGGCTTCACGCTCTCTGCATATTTTCCGATCTGTTTATGTTCTTTCACAAGCACAGGGAGATGCACGTGCCTCCTCGCTGTTTAGCCCATCTGAAGGAATCCTTTGGCTTAGCGGACAGCGCAAGAGGAAATTCCACTGGCTCAAATGTTCTCAGTGAAGGCCCCAGCGTGGATCAAGGGCCCGGAGTCCCTCAACCCAGCGCCCCCTCTGAACGGGACGCTGCCACAGATGGTTCTCCTCCAGTCGGCAGGCAGACTATGGTTAGAATGGCATTTTAAGTGTCTCCATGCTCATAAAAATAACTGTTACTCAAAACATATGCATGATCTTATGAAGTTCGTGCTTTCCAGTTGATGCTTGTTTTCTTTCCACTTTGAAAATCTGAAGAATAATAAGGGTAGAGAGTGCTTCCATCGCAGATTATAATGCATTACGACTGTTTCCAGAAAAGATTTATCTTATTTAATTGCATATACAGTTGAAGTCAGAATTATTAGCCCTCCTAAATTATTAGGCCCCCTGAAAAAATGATGATGGCTCTTGAATTGACAGTTTGTGTGATAATATTACCTCCAAAAACCCAAGAGAGCAATTGTGTACTGTACATAAGGACTGTACATGACTGAAAACATCAAGCCTGACCAAACTTGTTAAAGTAACGAGGTTTACATCTGCCTGAGGGTCAGAGGTGGTTCCTTGACTTTATCTTTTTTGGAGGAATTTAGCTGTTTTAAAGAACAGAATGTTCTTGGTTGTGGTGTAAGAGGAACTCAACAACATCCTCCCTCACCTCTGGAGCAGTTGTTGGGGGGCTTTTAATTTTCTTTAGCTCTACTCCAGGAAACAGCGGTTGGGGTTTTGCTGTGGTCAGTTGTGTGCAGTTGGCTCGATGCATATGAAACAATAATAATGATAATAATAATTGATAGGTTTACTAGACATTTGTTCATTTGTCAGGAGAGCACTTTGTTATTGCTGAAATTCAGTTTTAGAATACGAAGATTTTTTTATTTTTGTTAATTAATTAGTGTTTTTGTATTTATTAAGCCAAAAAACGTCAGTGTCCAAGCATGAAATGATGATTCAGATTGATGCTATTTTACAAACTGTGTGAATTTTGTTTAGTTTTTATTTTAAAGATTTAGTATCGTTTAACGTTTTTTTGTTTTAGTTTTTATTGTAGTTTTAGGTATTCTAGTTTTATTATGAACAAAATATTTTTTGTCGTTTATTTTCAGGTAAGAGATTTTCTTCGCAGCTAGTTAAAATAAATTGTCTAATTAACTTTTTTCTTTCAAATTAGTTCAAATTAGTTTATCTATTTATTAGGTTTATTTAAAAAACCCTAACTCATATATATAAACAATATCACACGAGTAGCAGTGTGATATGGCTGTATATCGCCACTGGTGGGAGGTGTGCATTGGCACGAGGCCACAGGCCATCACCAGTAATAATAAACAGCCACATCGCACTGCTACGAGTGTGATATTGCGCTTATACAACAGTTCGACCGCAAAATCGTGTGTATAAAAATCAAACACTAAGAGTCTCCAAACCCTTTTGTAGGAGGAACTACTTCCTTCCACCATTCATGCATATCTGCAGCTGATGTCAGAACAGCTGAAAACCGTAACTAAATCACCAACGTCATTTCAGAGCTTCTAGTATTTGAATGATTCTATAGCGTAATGCCTAAAGTGATGACAAAACAGGTGATTTTGCTCACATTTTAAGATTATAAGGCGGAACGATATGAAATGCCATCAGTCTAGAGACATTTTTCAGTATTTCTCTGTTGCAATCAGGATATCACAGTAATTAACACCGAAAAAGGCTAAGCAACGCAAACACTGTCAGATTACTGTTGTGTTTGCAATAAGGAAAAATGCTAAACACATGCAGGCATTTCTTTTTTCTTTCTTTATACTGAACTTGTCTGCTGTAGCAAAAACAGGAGACTCATGGCCTACGAAAAAGTAATTCAGGGTTATACAAAGAGTGACAACACATTCACTGGGGTATAAATACAGGACTACAACATACTAGAGAGAGAGAGAGAGATTGACTTAGAATGTCACTTACCAGTTTGATAATGATTTGATTAGCTGTAGTTAGAAATTACGTGGAGTTTTTCTCCTCTAAGGGCTTATTCATGGTTTCTGTTGTTATCTTGTGAATGGACAACATCAACCGTCTTTGCTCTGCTCAGTATGAAACACTGATGAATGCTGACGCGCTATCACTCCTAAATGATAAATATTTAAAATAGGCACTATCCTTTAAATAAACTGAATAAGTGCAAACTAAACAACTACATTCTCGACTAAAAGCCTCAAAAGTACATTATGTTGTCCATCAGCTTATCCAGAACATGTTTTACACAGTGGATGCCCTTCCAGCCGCAACCTATCACTGGGAAACATCCATACACATTCATTCACTATGGACAATTTAGCCTACCCAATTCACCTACCTTTGGATATGTGGGGAAAGCCGGAGCACCTGGAGGAAACCCACACAAACATGGGGAGAACATGCAAACTCCACACAGAAACTCCAACTGACCCTAGCCGAGGTTCGAACCAGCCACCTTCCTGCTATGAAGCGAACGTGCTA
Source organism: Danio aesculapii (assembly GCF_903798145.1). Lineage (NCBI taxonomy): Eukaryota > Metazoa > Chordata > Actinopteri > Cypriniformes > Danionidae > Danio > Danio aesculapii. The sequence continues at coordinate 41,432,396 of NC_079452.1, read as the reverse complement.
CCCACTGTACCACCGCGTAAGTTTAGTCATTTTCTTGGCAAGTAGTCTTTTAGTTTTAATTGTAGTTTCAGGTATCCTAGTTTTAATATGAACTAAATATTTCTCATCATTCATTTATTTTCAGGTAAAATATTTTCTTTGCAACTAGCTAAAATAAAAAGTTTAATTTGCTTTTTTGTTTTTGAATTAGTTTTACATTTATTTATTTATTTATTTGTTAGGTTTTACTTTAAAACCCTGACTCGAATATAATATTTTAATAATTTTAATAATAGTAATAATTAATAATTATTCAAAAAATGTATTGTTTGGTTTATTTTTTAGTTTTATAGTTTTTTTTATTATTTTAGTTTTGACGAGCATTTACATCAATTAACCTATTTTTCTTGGCAAATAATATTTTAGTTTTTGTTGTAGTTTTAGGGATTCTAGTTTTAATATTAACTAAATATTTTTCATCATTAATTTATTTTCAAGTATTTTCTTCTCAACTAGCTAAATATATAGAATAATTAGCTTTTTTATTTTGAACAAGCTTTACATTTTAATTTATTTATTTATTAATTAATTAATTTATTAATTTATTTATTTGTTAGGCTTATTTTTAAAACCCTGACTCAGATATAACATTTTAACAGTTTATTGTTTATTTTTTTCTTTAGTTTAATTTGTTTTATAGTTTTTTCTTAAATTATTATTTTACTTTTCATTTAAAATGAGCATTCACATCAGTTAAGTTGTTTTCTTGGCAAGTAATCTTTTAGTTTTTATTGTAGTTTTAGGCATTCTAGTTTTAATTTGAACTAAATATTTCTCATCATTCATTTATTTTCAGGTAAAATATTTTCTTCGCAACTAGCTAAAATAAATAGTTTAATTTCCTTTTTTGTTTTTGGATTAGTTTTACATTTATTTATTTATTTATTTATTTATTTATTTATTTGTTACTGTAGGTTTATTTTTTTATTTTTTTATTTTATTTCTTTAATACAATGTTTAAATAATTTATTGTTTAGTTTATTTTTTTATTTTTGTTTATTTGTTTTATAGTTTTTTTATTATTTTTATTTTAGTTTTAATTTAAAATGAGCATTTACTTCAATTAAGTTATTTTTCTTAGGAGATATTTTTCATCATTTATTTTCAGATCAAAAATTTTCTTTGCAACTAGCTAAAATAAATAGTTTAATTAGCTTTTTTGTTTTGAATTAGTTTAAATTAGTTTATTTATTTATTTATTAAGTTTAAATTTAAAACGCTGACTCAGATATAATATTCTAATAATTTGTCATTTAGGTATTTAGCTTCAATTTAAAAGAAGCATTTGCATCAGTTAAATTATCTTCTTGGCAAATAACTCAAATCTAATATTTTATAATTTATTGTAATACACCACATATACACTACAGTTTAAAAGTCTGGGGTCCTTTTGTAAATTATCTAAAGCAATCACTCGTGCTGTGTTCATATTCCACTTTATTCTGTGGTCAAGCTGTTTGTAAACTCTCTGACCTGTATATTCTGCATTAAGTGCTTTTCTAAGGACTGTGACGGAAAACAGTGGCTCAAAAGTCAGCAAGTGTTTATTTGATATGGGTTCTTCATCTCCCATTTCTCAACCTCAAGATTACATAACTCTCAGTACTTACGTAATGTACTTTCCAGAATTTGGGGAGCAAAGGTAAATCACAATTTCATGCTTAAACATCTGTGTACCTGCATGTGGCAACAGTATGTAGGAGATTTGCATGTGGATCTCAGTGGCCAAAAGCAGATGTAAATATGATATGCAGATGTAAATATGATATCTGTGCTGGAGAAGGATGTAATGAATCATTGTGGTCTCTTCTCTCATTTAGCTCTCGAGGGACGGTGTCCGGCAGCAAGGTCAAGGTTTAGGACACACACTTTGCTCAATGCAGTTCACAGTGACCTGATTAGGAATTTCATTAGGATTGCAAAACATGCTGCCTTTTCTGCTGTAAGCGTTTCTCTTTTAGCTATTTGAATCGATTTAAAGTTAATATCGAAGTATATCTTAATAATTTATCTAGTAATGACTTAATTTGAAATTCACAAAAAAATAAAAAAAATAAATGACAGCTTCTTGACTTTTCGAAGTTCCTGACTTTTAAAAAGTTTTGAAATATTTTGTATTATTATTATTATTATTATTATTATTATTATTATTATTCACTCATTCATTCATTCATTTTCTTTTTGGCTTAGTCCTTTTATTAATATGGGGTTGCCAAAGCGGAATGAACCGCCAACGTATCCAGCATGTTTTATGCAACGGATGCCCTTCCAGCTGCAACCCATCACTGGGAAACATCCATACATACTCATTCATGCCAACTGACCCAGCTGGGGCTCAAACTAGCGACCATCTGGCTGTGAGCCGATTGTGCTACCCACTGTGCCACCATACTGCCCCTATTATTATTATTATTATTATTATTATTATTATTATTATTATTATTCATTCATTTTCTTTTCCCCTTAGTCCCTTTATTAATCTGGGGTCGCCACAGAGGAATGAACCGCCAACTTATCCAGCATATGTTTTACGCAGCGGATGCCCTTTCAGCTGCAACTCATCAGTGGGAAACATCCATACACACTCATTCACACACATACACTACAGACAATTTAGCCTAACCAATTCACCTGTACCATGTGTTTTTGGACTTGAGGGGGAAACCGGAGCACCTGGAGAAAACCCACACAAACACAGGGAGAACATGCAAACTCAACACAGAAATGCCAGCTGACCCGGCCAGGGCACGAACCAGCGACCTTCTTGCTGTGAGGCAATTGTGCTACCCACTGCGCCACCATGCTGCCCCTATTATTATTATTATTATTATTGCAGTGGATATGTAGTGTAGCAGTGTGCTATGATCTAAAAGTGTTTAAAAACATTTAGAATTTTTATGTAATCTAGCTATCTATACTCACCGGCCACTTTATTAGGTACACCTGCCCAACTGCTTGTTCATGCAAATTTCTAATCAGCCAATCACATGGCAGTATCTCAGTGCATTTAGGCATGTAGACATGATCGAGACAATCTGCTGCAGTTCAAACCGAGCATCAGAATAGGGAAGAAAGGTGATTTAAATGACTTGGAACGTGGCATGTTGGTGCCAGATGGGCTGGTCTGAGTGTTTCAGAAACTGCTGATGTACTGGAATTTTCACACACAACCATCTCTAGGGTTTACAGCGAATGCTCTGAAAAAGGGAAAATATCCAGTGAGCGGCAGTTCTGAGTGCAAATACCTTGTTGATGCCAGAGATCAGCGGAGAATGGCCAGACTGGTTTGAGTTGATAGAAAGGCAACAGTAACTCAAATAACCACTTATAGAACGGTATGCAGGAGAGCATCTCTGAACGCACAACACATTTAACCTTGAGGCAGACGGGCTACAGCAGCAGAAGACCACACCGGGTGCCACTCCTGTCATTTAAGAACAGGAAACTGAGGCTACAATTCGCACAGGCTCACTAAAATTGGACAATAGAAGATCAGAAAAATGTTGCCTGGTCTGATGAGTCTCTATTTCTGCTGCTACATTTGGATAGTAGGTTCAGAATTTGGCATCAACAACATGAAAGAATCCTGCCTTGTATTAACGGTTCAGGCCGGTGGTGGTGGTGTTATGCTGTGAGGGATATTTTCTCAGGATATTATACCTGAGTATTGTTGCTGACCATGTCCGTCCCTTTATGACCACAGTGTTCCCATCTTTTGATGGCTATATTTGGCAGGATAGTGTGCCATGTCATAAAGCACGAATCATCTCAGACTGGTTTCTTGAACATGACAATGAGTTCACTGTACTCAAATGGCCTCCACAGTCACCAGATCTCAATCCAATAGAGCACCTTTGGAATGTGGTGCGGGAGATTTGCATCATGAATGAGCAGCAGACAAATCTGTGCAGTTTATAAATTTACAAATGAGTTATTTTGGCATACCAAACATTTTTAAATAATATATTGTAATTGTAATAGCCCATAGTTTTGTAGTTTGTGTGTGTGTGTGTGTGTGTGTGTGTGTGTGTGTGTGTGTGTGTGTGTGTGCGTGCGTGCGTGCGTGCGTGCGTGCGTGCGTGTGTGTGTGTGTGTGTGTGTGTGTGTGTGTGTGTGTGTGTGCGTGCGTGTGTGTGTTTGCATGATTTTTGTTGTTTTGAGTTTTAATATTTCTACAATATTATTAATGTTTCTTTTAGATTTGATTTTTTTTAGTTCATCATATTAATGTAAATTTTTATTAAAACATTACAAAGTTAAATGGTATACATTTTCCCCTAAATTCAGTAAAAAATATGTTTTTGTAAAAAATTTATTGTTTTTGTTTAGATTTTAATGATAATTAACTATAATAATTATAATTATGTCATATGTCACAAACTTTGTTTTCCTCCTTTTTTCCCAAACATTCCACAAAAATGACATTTGTTTTATATTTGTAAACTTTTTTGCAGCAACAGTTAAAGGGTTAAAAAGTGCACTGTCCATTAAAGGCCTGCAGTGGCAGCTGTGCTGTTAACTTTGTCCCTGCAACACAAAGACACATTAAAGCTACTTTAAAAACCCTCCATTCAATTGTCCTCTCCCTACACACACGCGCGCGCACACACACACGCACGCACACACACACATACACACATACACACATACACACAACTTGCCATATGTCTACCCTATAGGCCCCGCCCCCATTCCCTCAGATCCCGCCCACCAACCTGGTGGATCGAATATCACGTCCGTCTTTCACCGCATCACTCGACTCCTTATTTCATCCTAAATTCGCGGTTTGACTGGCAGTGTTTGAGCCGAAACCTCTCGCATTTGACAGCACGGAGTGTCAGCATGAAACACCAGCCGTCTTCTGTATCCTAAACCGGGTGGTTGGGAGGGGAGAAGCGGATCTTTTGACCCCAGCCTTCATCACCGCCTGGATAACGGGCACAGAGCCACCCGACAGCCTCAATTGTTGTTTCCATTTCGCCGACATCTGCTGCGTGTTGCTCACAATTACATCCGAAGCAACAAGAGTTTGGTGTTAGGATGTGATGGACCACTTTCAGCACAGACCCTGAAGAAGAACAACCAGCTTTTTTTTCAATTGGGATCCGAATATTTCTTCTAGCCGATTTTTGTTCATTCATTGAGAGCAGAACAACAATCCGGGGCTCGGTGACATGATGGAGAGTGTGGAGAAGGAGTGCGGGGCTCTGGGTGGATTGTTTCAGGCGATCGTCAATGATATGAAGGTACCAGCTCTGCTTTATTGATGCAGATATTTAGCAAGAAAAAAGATGGTTGTGTTTTACTGCCTTTGTTTTCATTAGGGGTCCAGCTGCCTGCACCACTGATGCTGTGATTAATGACATGGGGGTCTCAGCATGGAGGGCTTTGTTGTGAAATGTGAATTGGATCCTTTTGTAGATGTTTTTACAACATGTAATATGTGAAACATTTATATTTCCGAGCATTTACTTTGTGATAAATACAAAACTAATGGGTAGAACGCTGGGCTAAAAGAGAGAAAATATATTTAATCAAATATTATGCTTCTAGTTAGGGTCATAAATGTACAAAATTATTAATTATATTTTTCTGAAAGATTTTTTTATACAAATCACAGCCACCACCCACTTTTTTCAAAGCTTGAACAGAATAATAATATAGCATTTGATATTCAAGTTTTATTATATGCACTGCAATCTATTATTGTAATGATTATGGTACTTTACATTTTACACCAAAAAATCCCATTTTGACATAATTAATTGCATTTAACATAGTCCATGACTCTTCAGCATTTACAGATTTAAAAATTGTGCACTAAAGGTCTGCCTAGCTATTTGTTGTCCAATGAGTGGAAGGTGTTTACTGTTTTGGACTCCAGTCAGAATTAAGCATGGGCCAGTATAAGATTCTGACGGTATGATAACCTTGGATAAAAATGTCACTGTATAACGTGCTCACTGCTCTAAAATATATTCTTTTTAAATGTCTGGGTAATAAACAAAAACACAATATATTTTATTTTTTGAAAGATTTATAATATTTCGGAGCATGAAACATCTCAGGCTAAATAATTCAAATGAATCATTGACTTCTGCTGTCTTCATTTGTTTCAAAAACACTGATTTCTTTACAATTTAAAACGGCATCTTTGGATATTTTTTTCTGCTGAAGATACTGTTGTCCTAAAAAAACACCAAAAAAGTAACTAAAAAAATCGTATACATACCTTAGGAACGATATTACAGGTTTTAAAACCTTGACTTTTCCAAACCGTGATATACCTTGAAAACGGTTATCGTCCCATACATTGTCAGGATATCTCTCAGGTTGAGTCTCTATCATATTGATGAATTCTAAAAGCAGTGTTAATGTGCAGGGATTACCCATGGCTCATAAAGAGATATAAATGCTTCAGAGTGAGCTTAAATGTGGAGTTCAGATAAACTCCCACTTGTTGTGATGTTCAATGATGTAAAATTAATGAATTGCACTTTTATACAAAGTTTTGCTTTAAATGTTGATATTAATGTATTGAGGACAAAATTTAGGTGATTGAATTTTGTTTTGACTGGAGATAATAGTTGATAAACTTATTTTAACTGTAGTTTGGTACATGGAAATTGAAGTGGTAATATCAATATAAGAAATTATATTACATGACATGTAAATAGCGGGTTTCTTTATTTGCACTACTTATTATTTTTATATTCTTGCAAGTAGAGCACAAAGCTTGTGCTATGTGTCATTGTGACGTGTAGTTACGTTAAAATCAGAATAATATAATAAGTAAAAATTAGCCTTAACAGAGCGGGGTCACGTGACTCCACATATGGTAGGAAAAGTAATTGAACAAATTGATCTGGAAAAATTAGATCGATTATAGGTTCGGTTTCGATTACTTTTCGATTAATCGCCCAGCCCTACTTGCAAATTTATTTAACAAAGATTATATTTTAAAGTTATTTATGTTCACCCAAAAATTACAATTCTTAGAATTCAAATTACTTTACTCAACCTGAAGTGGTTTCAAACTTGTATGAATTGCCATGTTTGTAAGAAAAAATATAATGTCAGGGTGTCCGTGGGGTCTTAAAAAGTATTAAAAGTTGATAAATCAATGTAGAGAAATTTAAGACCCTTAAAAAGTATTAAAGAGTCTTAAATGCTGTTTTGCAAGGTATTAAATTTTATATTATTTTTGAATATGCAATGTATGGTTGTATGCTAAAGTTTGCCTGAATTTAATCTGCGAATATCAAGATGCTGTGTAGTATATGAAACCAATAAAATCATGCTAGATTTGACATCAGGCTTCTTTGTGTACTGCAGTAACCAACAACACCATTATTTCAGCAGTTCTATAGAATCAGAATCAGAATCAGAAAGAGCTTTATTGCCAGGTATGTTCACACATGCGGGGAATTTGTTTTTGTGACAGAGCTTCTACAGTGCAACAGGATAACAGAGACAGGACAAAAAACAGTTAATAAATATTTAAAAAAAAAATAGAAGTAGTGAGTGCAAATATACAGATTGACAAGTGTATGTACATGTTTATTACTATATACAACGTTATATGTGCAGCTGTTATGTGCAAATTGGCATGTAAGTGTGTGGTTAAATAAGTGTATATGTGTATAAAAGTGTAAGGCAAGTAGTGATGTTGGTTCCCTAATTATTATCATCAAGTGTTCATGAGAAGGATTGCCTGAGGGAAGAAACTGTTTCTGTGTCGGGCTGTTCTGGTGCGCAGTGCTCTGTAGCGTTGACCAGAAGGTAAAAGTTCAAAGTGGCAGTGTGCTGGGTGTGAGGGGTCCAGAGTGATTTTGGCAGCCCTTCTGCACGCTCTGGATAGGTACAGTTCTTGGGGAGTAGGAAGGGTTGTACCAGTGATTCGCTTAGCAGTCCGAACTATTCGACGTAGTCTTTGGATGTCGTATTTAGTAGCTGAGCTAAACCCGACAGTTATTGATGTGCAGATGACTGATTCAAGGATGGAGGTGTAGAACTGTTTCAGCAGCTTCATAGGCGCCAACCTGCTGAATTAGGTAGAGTTAATAGAGATTTATCCTGTATATGAATGATGTTTTAGTTTTGGATTAGTTTCTTACATTAATATTTAGTAAATATACTGTAAGTTAATCTCGCCAGTGTTTCTGGTTGAAACCTAAAGTGGCTATAAGGTCTTAAAAATGTCTCTCTTTGATTCCTGTATATACCCTGAATGTTCTCCATTGACTTCAATAGTATTTTTTGATTAGTGTTTAGTTTAGTGACAAATGTTTAACAAAATATGTTTTGAACGCATTTCATGTGATAAAAATGCTCAATGAATTGAAATATTTGGGTGAAGTATTCCTGTAAGAGGAAATGTTTGTAGTCCTTGTTGAAGACAAGCCAGAATTGTACTGTATTATTGTGCAAAATATGTCATATCATCAAAAAAAGCATATACAAAAATAGTGTTAAAATTGAATGTAGAATAATTAAGGAACATATTCACTATTAATTGATATTCATGAAAATTACTATTACACTGACTGTTTATTAGTACATATTAATTCTTTATTCTGCATAACTCTCTTATAAACCTCTTAACCCTGCATACCTAAATCCAATTACAACAACTATCAATAAGTATTATTTATAGAGGGGGAAAACTCTGAATGTGTCTCCTCATCTAACCGCAGGATGTTGTTGCTGAAAGATTGAAGGTTTTTGCACATTTGTGTCGATAAGTTCAGTGTATTCTGTAACATTTAAACCTCTCATGGCCATCTCTCAGATATGATTCCTTTTCCAAGCTTTTTGTTTTTTGGAGTGCTTTCCAGCCTGTTGCGTTGCTGGAGCAAAAGCCTGCGGTTGAACGTACTGTTCCATAAATGGTTTCCATGTTCTCATGCGGCTCCAGTAGTGAATGTTATTGCTGAAAGTTGGCGTTTGAGTAAAGTTCAGTGGCCAGACGCCAGATCTGGAGTACATATATTGTGAACGGCTTCAGACTTGGCTCAGGCCCAAAGCTGGCAACGTTCAGCTTGTTTGACATGCAGTTTATCAGCACCGGTGAAGAGGTTGCAGCCGGAGAGTGTTGTAATGTCAGAGATGATTCGAGTAGGTAGGGCAACTCCTCTCCCCAAAAAAATTAGCATTTCTCTCCTCAGCGATTTCACTTGGCAGACTGGAGATCAATAAAAGAGTTTACAGCCCTGGCCAAAGGTTTATGGAAGCTATTTTTGTAAGAATAATTGGAAGTGAAGCACTGAAAAACATGCACACGTGCTTTCGCTTCAAAAATGAAATCAAACTATTATTACGAAATTATTAAGTTATTAAGAATTATTATTATTATTAAGAAGTCATTAATGTATTATGCAAACATTTTTGTATTGTACAATTTCAGTGAATCCTTTATGTTTCAACTGCTTTTTTGGTTTACAGATAAACACAAGGCTTGATATGACAGATTCAATTCAGGCTCATTGGGAAAATGTGCCCTGGTGTACATTTTTGAGAACCAAGAAATATGTGCTTGCGGGTACACATGGCTGCATTTTATGTGGAAATTGAAGACTACAAGGTGGTACCGCTGACTGCTTATCTCCACACTGAAAGAAATTACTTTTTAGTGTAGTGAAATCTAATAAATTGACTCATAATTTTTAAATTTTAATATTGGCAAGGATAACTAGAATTTTCTAAGAACAGTTGAAGTCAGAATTATTAGCCCCTGAATTAATAACCCCCCTGTTTATTTTTTCCCCAATTTCTGTTTAACGGAGAAGATTTTTTTTCAACACATTTCTAAACCTAATTTTTTTAATAACTGACTTCTAATAACTGATTTTTTTTATCTTTGCCATGATGACAGTAAATAATATTTGACTAGATATTTTTCTAGACACTTCTATACAGCTTAAAGGGATATTTAAAGGCTTAACTAGATTGATTAGGTTAGGCAGGTTAGGGTATTTAGGCAAGTTATTGTATAATGCTGGTTTGTTCTGTAGACAGTCGAAAAAAAATTTGCTTAAAGGGGCTAATAATATTGACCTTAAAATGGCTTTTAAAAAATTAAAAACTGCTTTGATTCTAGCCGAAATAAAACAAATAAGACTTTCTCCAGAAGAAAAAATATTATCAGACATACTGTGAACATTTCCTTTCTCTGTTCAACATCATTTGGGAAATATTTAAAAATGGAAAAACATTTCAAAGGGGGGCTAATAATTCTGACTTCAACTGTACATATTTAATATTTACACATTTTCTTCATGTAGTAAATGAAATGAGTGGAAAGAGTTAAATATTAATATTCATTTACTCGTAATGTTTAAATATTTTCTAATCGTCGCAAACAAAGTAATATGAAGTACGTTTTAATAATGGATATGCAGCAATGGATAGTTCCCAGCATGCTTTGCAAGGGATTGAATAAAAAAAGTATTTTGAAAATAAAAGCAATCTTAGGTGTTTAAATTTGAGAGAAAGACTTGTTAGAGTTTGATCGTTTAGTTTGTAAATTAAGAAGAGTTTTGAGTATGTCTTTTAGTTTTAAGGTTACCACCTTGCAGAAGAGCAGCACTCATGCTTTAGGTCTTGGCATTTTTATTATCAGCATTAATGTTTGATGGTTCACTCAGAAAATCACAGCTGTGCTAACTCTCTTTCTTCCGAGCTTATCTGAGTGCTCCATTGATTTATTTAAATAAAACTATTTATTAACAATTTTTTTTATCAACAACTGTTTATTAAGTTAAAGGTTTGATACTGGTTAGAACTTGAAGTGCCGATGAGGTGTTCAAATAATCTGGGAAGGTCTTTAAAAAGTCTTCAAAAGGTATTAAAATTACCTTTAGGATTCCTGCATATACCCTGATTATGGGTATATTTTCGGTGGATTTACGCGAAAATGACAAAACATGCCCCCGTAATGTATTTAAGTTTGTAAAAAATGTACACAGCGCCCTCCAGGGAATTCGTACAAACTGCTAGACAAAGTAGTCCAGGCTAAATATTTGTCAGTTCTCAAAAATGTTGTCATTGGCACATATTTTCAATGAGCCTAGGTTGGACAGATTGGGCCTGCAAATAGCATCTTTAAAGGGTTAATTCAACCTAAAAATTGAAAATTGACTCATTATTTACTCCCCTTCAAGTGGTTTCAAACCTCTATGAGTATCTTTTTATCTACTGAACCTAACAGTTTTGTGACAAGTGGTGTAAGTAAATGCTGACAGAGTTCTCAGTTTTTTCGGGGTTAAAATGTTAGATCTTTCGGTCACCTTGTTTAATGTGTTCATTGGCCACAGGAGCTGCGCTGCTGCGATAAACTAGCATGGAGTCTAACAAATAATCACACAATTTGGCTTTTCTTCAAAGTCTTATCTGGCCTTTGTTACTGATTCCAATCATAATACCAGAATAGTTCTTCTCTTAAGCAACAAAGAATATGTCTGTGTTTATGTGTTTTTACTGTTGGACAATATTGGAAAAAACTGACATTGCAATATTTTTTTTACGATATATATTGTGACATGGAGTATATTTTCACCAGATGAAATGATTAGGTCTATTTGGGAAAAAAAATCATTTTAGATACATTGTGATGACTTTGTAAGTGAGTGTCTACAAAGTAATAGAATAAACCAATCACAAACACTGAGAAATACAGTAGAGCAACTATTTTGTACAAATAAATTATGATTTTCTGTAAGTCTAGCAGTATTCAGATACACAAACATGATAGTCCAATGTAAAAGAGCAATGTAGAGTATAATCTTCGTTTTATATATATAAATCTTTCTTAAAGTTAAAAATGATATTTCTTATGCCTGAATGCATTAATCTGACTTAAATGATGAAAACACATTATTAGCCCCTTTAAGCAATTTTTTTCCCGAAAGTTCTCAGAACAAACCATCATTATACAATAACTTGCCCAATTACCCTAACCTGCCTAGTTAACCTAATTACCTAGTTAAGCCTTTAAATGCGTTTAAATTTCAGTCGCACCACACCAGAATTTGTCTGAAAGCAAATGGTGACATGTTTTTATTTATTAAAGAAAATGACTTTACAATATGTTACGTTATTTTACATTTGATTAACATCGAATTTCTGTTCCTCAGTATTGTTAAACCCTACTGTTATATAATAAACTATTGTTATATTGCTTTTAGAAAACCATAAAACACAAAGCAATTTATTTGTCTTTGTTCTATTGTAATTCTTCTATTTTTATTCCAATTGTTTATTATGCAGATATACTATATAAAGCAGATATATATATATATATATAAACAAAATATCTCAGTGTTAGTTTTTTCCAAATATCGTGCAGCCCAGTGTGAACATTGCCGTTCGAACCCTGGTTTGCACAAAATATGAGACCAAAGCCACTGAAAGAATGTGTCATTTGCTTTCATACAAACTACAGTGTGGTACAACTGAAATATCAACACAACATTGACTAAAGATTTCTAAGCAAAGCAAAAACAGGACATTATGTCACACGATTAGAACACAAAAATGACATAATCCTGAAGCATGCCTATTGTTACTTGTCATAGTGACAATAGAGGCATCAGAATGTTTTAGCTGATCTTTTTTGATTGTGTGACAGGAAATTTGTGCACCGTTTAGACTAGTGTACATATTTTATGATAAAATTACTACTTGGATATTTGGTAAGCTCCATTGCAAACAATGTCAAATACATTCTTTTCTGTATGTTTGGGTTTAGTTTGAAAAATGACAGTCTGAATACTACATGTAAGGGAACCAGGAGTAAATTTGCGATTTTCAATTTTGGTCTGAACTAAATAAAACAAGAAAATCAAAAGTATGAACACAACTTGTCATAATTGTTTACATTTTTTGGGAATTTAAAAACCTATTTATATTCATATTTTCAAAGGAATGTGTAGTCAGAAAATATTTGTTGATCTAAAATCAAAACGATAAATAACAATATGCTCTTGTGTATATCCAATAAGATGATCATATTTTTCAATGAAGCTCATGCCCATTGTGGGGTAAATTGAATTGACAGCGTCTTCTTAACCTGCGACAACCTTCCTGCTTCATCTATTTCAGTCTCAATCTCCTCATGTTCTTCTCGTCTTGTTACTTAAAAGCTAATTGACCATCTGTGGCATTTAAATAATAATGGCTTTGACTGTTTAGGAAAGAGTAAAGGTACATTTTACTTTCATATAAGTTCATAATTGGGTCAATGTGTTTTTGTTTTCCACATTTATTCATTAAATTCATGAAAAGTTACAGTAAAACTATTTTACAATGTAAATTAGAATTAAAAATCAGCATGTAAGAAGGTCATGTCAATCTCACAGAACCCAAACCTATGAGCTATAAAGCTTTTTACTCTGTCTGATTGCATTCAGAATCACTTTTTGAAAAGTAATTAATCCATGACTGCTTAAAAATGTGTTATATAATATGAATGTGCGTATGCAATCTGGATATGTTGTCATTTATTTTGTGACCTAGCAGCATCGGTTACGTGACAAATCCTTTCCTCATTCCTGCGACCTCATGGGAAGTAAAGTGTCCATCATATGTGCACTTCAGAATGTCAGAGAATGTAATACGTCATACTTTTGGATTGGATTTACTACAGTATTTAAGCAAAGAGCTTAGAATGACCAAGAGGTGACACTCAATAGAACGTTACATTGCAACAGCAGCGCCCAACAACAGCCCCGGATTCTGCCATTTTGGAGTGAAAGCGGTCGGCTGTCCATTGGATCTTATTGCTGTCGCGATGGCAAGCAGCTGCTTTGTTTTTTATTTATTTATTTAAAAAGCTCATTAAAGCTGAGATACAACCTGAAAGATGACAATACAACACTTACTATCACAATCATAAGCACTTTTAATAGTTTATTTTACAGACTTAAGAATATGCTGTTGTTCTATTGGAGTTTTCATTCCAAAATGGCCGCCGCGCCATCTAGTGCCTGTTAGCCAAATCGCCCTAGAGTGTCACCTCTTGGTAATTCTATGCTCTTTGATTTAAGGTAAGTGCTTGAAAACAATTTATTTTAGCTGAATTTGAACAATCAATTGAAATTTAGTAATGATCAACTTAATTTTTTTTTTGTTTAAATCCAGCCCATATAAATTGTTTGCAAGCACTTACCTTAAAACTGTGTAAATCGAATTAATAATCATTAATTAATAATTTTTTCAGTGTAGTCCTTTATAAATACTGTTATGAAGTCACATTTTCCCCCTGCTATATTGTAAGAAAGTATGTGATTTCCAATGTCAATGTTTCTATGTGGACTTTTTAATTATCTACGTTTATGCAATATTAATCGGATGTTTATACAATATCCTACATGAGAGAGCTATTTTAACAGAGCATGACTATTAGGGGGTCTTTTTTGTTTTTACAATTGGCTGCAAAATAGAAATAAGTTTCAAAACACACAAAAAATCTGTCTCTTTTTGCTTTTTATGAAATATCACAGGTGTTCTTCCTTGTAGTAGTTGTCTTTTCCTTTTTAGGGGGTTGTGTTTCCCTGTTTAGTGTCTGTGTCAGCAAACCTGAAGCCAGAATGTACTAATTCAGCGAGTTTTGACCTATTTTTTTTTAACTGTAACGTGGATAGAGAGCAAGGATTTCCAGACAGATGATTGTCTTAACCTCTGAATGAAAGATCATGGCCATGCAAAACAACCTTATTTCAACCTTAACAAGAGCTGTCAGCACAATTCTACAAAGGTTCCACCATACTGCGCATAGTAAGTTAAGTTTATTAAAGACAGACTTTCCCCTGAAATGATCCAGTGTGAAAGTCTTAGGCCTCTGATAATCAGTTTTTCATTTGTTTTCTATAAATTGTTTGTGCAAATAAATGCTCGACATTTTTTATTTGAAACGTTAAAATAGACACTGTAAAAGAATTGCTGCCTTCAATTTTTTATGTTGAATCTAAATGAATTTAAGTTTTAACTTTACTCATTCTTTACTCAGTCTAGTTAAGTTCAGTCATTTACTACCAGTATATTTCATTAAATTTACTTAAAACATCAAAGTTCAATTTATTTAACATAAACAATGTAGGTGACACATGATTTACTTATTTTAATAATTATAAATAACATTAAACACATATTTTCTCTTGACTTTTTTCTTAATGCATTTAATATGTGTTTGGTCGCACTTGAAATAAGGTTTCATTAGTTATTGTTAGTTTACTTACATTATTGGTGCTCGTGCTGCTGCCAAACGTCGATTTCAGTGTTACCAGCAGTGAAAATTTTGGGCTGTTGACAATGTGAAACGTATTGTTTTCTGATGAGTCCATCTTCGCTGACCTTTCCACATCCTGGAGAGTTATGGTATGGAGAAGCCCCAAAGAAGCATACCACAGAGTGAAGCATGGGGTGGATCAGGGATGTTTAGGGCTGCAATATCTTGATATTCACTAGACCCAATACTCATGCTAGATGGGAGTGTCGCTGCCAAGGACTACTGAACCATTTTGGAGAACAATGTGCACCAAGTGGTTAAAACATTATGTCCTGAAAATGGTGCCGTATATTAGGACGATAATGCACTAATACACACAGCAAGACTGCTGACAGAGTGTTTTTGATGAACATCTCCCATGGCCTGCATAGTCACCAGATCAAAATATTATTGAGCCACTTTGGGGGTGTTTTGGAGGAGCAAGTCAGGAAACATCCTCCACCAACCTGGACACTGTGCGAGACTTGTATCTGTTATTCGCAATATGAATTGGTGCTGTATTTGCTGCAAAAGGAGTCCGTACACCATACTAATGAATTACTGTGGTCTAAAACCAGGCTTTTCGTTTCATTGTCCAACCCATTTATATAAAACCACCACCTAAATCTTATCTTTCATCTTATCTTATAGTCAACTTTTTCTTTTAAAAGTCTATAGTATGCACACTAGTATCTTTTTTGACAATATACAAAGCCATAATGACAGACATGGTCACCTGGATGAGATTCTGGTGCTGTTCTTGCAGTGAATTTTCTTCCAAAAAGCAGATGGTGGAGTGTTGTGACCGTTTGTATTCAATGAGACATCTGGTCCTCATCTGTAGTGTTTTGCTCTCTTTGTGGGACATGACGTTCTAGATGAGCCTGTTTTTGAGTACCTGTATGTGTATTAATGTTGAGATTTGACATCTTTACTCATTCTCTTATATGTCTGTCTTCATTCCTAGTACTCCTATCCAGTGTGGGAAGACTTCATCACAAAGGCCACAAAACTGCACTCCCAGCTAAGGTGATTTAACAGTTCAAAACTTTTATTGTTCAATCATTTTATACACGCCTCGTCTCAAATGTCACCTTAAATTAGAACTAGGTGACTATAATGTTTTATTTTGATGAAATTGTTGCGAAATTGATACTTTTGAAACAGTACTAGTGCCAGAACAGACACTTTTTTGGGGAAATAGACTTATTTTAGAAGTCTTATAGATTTAAACGTTGACTTTTAGCAATTTTGAATCCATTTAGTCAATCTTTGGGTCTGGTGGGAGCACTTTTAGCTTAGCTTAGCATAAATCATTGAATCGGATTAGACCATTAGCATCTAAAAAGTGACAAAAAAGGAGTTTTTTAACATTTTCCTATTTAATGCTTACCAAGACTGATGGAAAATTAAAGCTATTTTCCAGGTTAATATCTCTAGGAATTATACTCGCATTAAGGCGTAACAATCAAAGGAATTTGCTGCCGTACTATGTCTGAAGCAGGCATAATGATACAATCACAGTTTAACATTGAAATCTGAATCAAAACGGTGGTTATATAAATGATATAAAAAAAAGCACGGTTACGACATTGTTTCTATAATAAAACCATTTTTAATTTTCATAATTGATTGACTATTGAGTAATAGACTATATCAGAGTAAGTTTAACAAAATGATGAACAATTTAGCTCCCTATTAAAACATAAAATGACAAATGGGACAGACTCTTCATGGGTGCACATTGACCGAAGTCCACAAGAGCATGAGTCCGCATTTGGGACATTCTTAAGATGTGAATCAGATTGATTTTCAACAGTTCTGTTGCTGTTCCTAATCAGTGCTGGCGCTGATGTCTGTAAATGTTTTGCTGTTTACTCTTTTCACAGAACCACAGTGTTGGCGACCGCAGCGTTTCTTGATGCGTTTCAGAAGGTGGCAGACATGGCAACCAATACCAGAGGTATTTTGGCAATTACAATTTTGAGGTTGCAATGATCGTTGTGACATTTGTGGGTTGAGGACAGTTGCAAACAATCAAAGCCTAATCTCAGCGGAATTGTAGATTGTTGTATGATAAAGATTATGACTATGATTTAAAATGTGATTAAAAAATAAAATAAAATAAATAATAATAGTTATTTGTTTATTTATTTATTTATTTATTTATTATTTATTTGTATAAGGCTGCACAATTTGGGCAAAATTTGTCATTTTATTTCAGAAATGGCTTAAATAATAAGTCATTAATAATAGTAATATTAAGGTCACACTTTTTTTAAGGTACAATTCTCGCTATTAACAAACCATTGACTTTTACCACAATAAACTCCCAATTTGCCACTTATTTATTTGCTTGTTAGGTTTATATATTGATTAAGAATAAATATGTAGAATAAGATCATGCAGAATATGTAGTTTATAAGTGTTCTAAAATGCAGCCAATATCTTAATTATAGGCAGGTAATAATAGAATTGGTACTTATCTATTGTTGCCTTTATTAATTATAAAATGTTAATATATTTTTACCCAACAAAAATATAAACACTACTGATTAAAAAAAAGAAATATTACTATTCTAAGATTTATGGTAAAATAATAAAAAGATTACTTAAGAAAAATAAAATAAAAATAATTCTATTTTACATAGCAGCTGTAAAATTGGTTGTCTAAAACTCTTTGTTATGAAATCTTAAACCATCAATCATTTATTCATGTGTCAGTTTTTGGGGCTGTGCAGATTGCATACAACACATTTTCATATAAACAGTTCATATATCCAATCAAATCACAGCCTTTGCCATTTAATAATTGCGGTTTTATCAAGTATTATTATGAATACATCAGAAAAGGTCTCTTTGGCTTTTGTTCCGATAACTAGAAGAGTCATATTTCATTAGAGTTGAATTGTGCTTCAGGCTGCCTGCTATTGGATCTTTGAAACCAAATCCTTCCTGTGCCATTAAAATCCTGCAGTTAGTGCCTGAAGGGAGCAGACGAGGCCGAACAGATCCAGTGTTGATCAGCACAGTTAAAGTCAGCCTGGAGCCTGACTTTTTCAAAATGCACCATATGTACATGCAGTAGATCTTTACATGTCATGTAGTTTGACCAGTTTGTGTGGAATTTAATCTGTCTTTGGACATTGGAGAAA
This sequence comes from Danio aesculapii, assembly GCF_903798145.1. NCBI lineage: Eukaryota > Metazoa > Chordata > Actinopteri > Cypriniformes > Danionidae > Danio > Danio aesculapii. The sequence continues at coordinate 41,413,937 of NC_079452.1, read as the reverse complement.
AGGACCTGTTCATTTTGTGCTAGCAGCTTCTGCCAGGTTACAGCATTTGCAGAGGAGCTAAAGCGACAGGCGGCGTGGTCTGAAATATCTGCTCTGTGTGTGGGAGAGAAATAATGATGGAGTTGTTTACTTTACACATTGGTTTATGATCTATGAATCAGGCAATTTGGTTTGGATTCAGAGATACTGGTTTGTGCTGGTTAGACAGGATTAATCACGGCTCAGATCTTTTCTAATTAGGCTGAAATATACAGTTTAAGGCAGAATTATTTTCTGATTCATTTTTATTTTATTATTAAGTGTTGCTTAACAGAGCGAAATTTTTCACAGTATTTTATATAATATTGTTTTCTTCTAGAGAATTTATTATTTTTTGTTTGGTTGGATTTAGCAGTTAAAATAATTTAGTAAAGTTGGCCCTATTAAAAATGTTATTATTATGTTTATTGGTTACAGGACAAATTACTGTTATCCAATGACTTGCCAAATAAACCAAACTTGCCTAGTTAACCTAATTAACATAGACTACGTTTACATGGACATCAGTAATCAAATTATTTGCCTTAAACTGAATAAGACAGTAATAAGATTAAGGTGTTTACATTTTTGAATGTTCCTTTCATGATCCCGTTTTACATGGCACATAATTCGATTAATGCACTGCATCACCATCATTTGCTCCGGAGTGTAATTTCATGTAATTTCATGTAATTTTTCATTTTTAATTTGTCGACTTTAACTGCATTTGGCACTTTCACTTTCATTCAAAAAACATTTCATGCATGCTCCCTGTGACAAACGAGATATTGTATGAACTGCTGGAAGAGTGTAGTGTTAATGGAATTTGATACCGCACAGCGAATGAGGAGAAAAACCTCCCCATTGCGATGCAGGTGTCTGTGGTCCTTCACTGACTTGGTACGTGCAGAGAATAGTGTCAAACAGCCATGTGTGTATGGAATATCCTGTCACAAAATGTGTTGAAAATACAGTAATAGTTAAATTAAGGTGTTTACATGTCTGCACCACACTTCAATAATGCGACTTAAATCGGCTTACTCCATATGTCCTAATTCGATTTCTGTTTAGTTCGATTATGATCTAATCTTATTAAATGAATCAAAAATTGCTGTTTACATAGTAGACTCTTAATCGTAGTATTGTCTTAATTGCATTAAAATCGTATTATTGGTGTCCATGTAAATGTACTCATAGTTAAACCTTTAAATTGCACTTTAACTAGTACTAATAGTAGTATCTTGTAAAATTACTAGTAAAATGTCATCATGGAAAAAAGAACAAAAGTAAAATTGTTATTAGAAATTAGTTATTTTATGTTTTAAAAATGTGGTGAAAAAAATCTCTCCTTTGAACAGCATTTGGGAAGTGTATTTATAAAATATATAAAAACAAATTAAATGTTTTTATATTTTTTTTCTAAATGTAAATAAGGATATATATATATTTTTAAAAATTATATACCACTTAAATATTAGTTAATATTAGGCCCACGAAATCTACGCACGCAGAAATCCAAAGATTTCCCAGATTATAAGCACATCGTTGAGTCTATTAATTTAGTTGTGTGTAAATGTTTGTAATTTCAGTAATGTTACTGACTAATATGAAAGTGTTCAATTGATTTATTTACAATACAGTTTGTAAAGTAATAATTTCTGTCTTTTAGTTGATATATTATATGATAGACTTGCTTTATTTTCCAAATAAGTGGATCTAGATGAATTTGCATTGTAAACATTAAATAAAAGTTAAAGGTATTATTTTTTATTTCATATATTAAGCTTTTAGTCACGATACTCCCAAATTCATTAAGCATAAATCTAAAGAGTTTTTACAAAATTCTCCGCAAAAATAGTAAAAAATGTCCGCAGATTCTGTCTGGCCCTAGTTAATACTAGTAAATATGCAAATGGACAACTATTGTTTATTTATTTTTATATAGCATCTCGATAAAAACATAATAATACTATACAATGCATTACAATACAATTCTGTTAAGTGCAAATGAAGATATTTGAAAAATTGTTGGAAATCAGTAGCCATAGTCATTGGCAGGAAAAAGTCAATAGCTATCAGTTTCCAACATCCTCCAAGATCTCTTCCCTCCTGTTCAACGTAAATAAAAAACTCCAACACAATCTTACGGCAACTCGTAACTGTTTGATTTAGTAGCTAATTTGTATGAATTCATACACTCTAATTCGTACAATTTAGTACGATTTGCTCATCACCCATTGACGGTTGGGTTTAGGGGCAGGGTTGAATGCAAAGCCTCCATTTTAAAATTGTGCAGTTTCGTACGACTGATCTCATTTGTACGAAATAGCCACTAAACTGACAAAACCTAAAAAATACTTACATTTTCTCGTGAGATCAGGCGGGAAACTCAGGCTTGGAACAAGTGTAAGACGAGTAAATCATGTCTCTTTCTCAGCCACCCATCCAGCTTCACCAATGTGCCCGGTCCAGAATCATTCCCAGATGCCAGTGATCCAGACTGATTGCGTTTGTCCTGCGGGAGCGCTTTGTTCTGCTCTGGACTCCAAACACACGGCGCTGCCATAAATGAGTTCAGTGAATGTCAATACTGCAGTAGATCTCTGACACTGGAGCACTTACACCTCTGACCTCGTCTGCCTGTTCTTTATGACTCTGCGTTTGTGTAAAACTTACAAGCAGTTCCACCATACACTGGCATGTATGTATCTGAAGACCTTTAGGTACGCTTTCCCTGTTTCTAAGGCAAGTCACTGCAAATAAAAAGAAAAACTCTTTTCATTCACCTGCTAATTTTGAACTTTTGGCCTTTTTGTTTTCCAAAATACAGTTCTTATTTTTTATTTTACATAGGTCTTTACTTTTAAAGTTAGTGTGAACCAGAAGTTGCTGAGACTTTTATTTCAGTATGTTAGTGCACTTACCCAGTGATAGATTGCAGCTGGAAGGGCATCCTCTGCGTAAAACATAGGATAAGTTGACGGTTGGCGGTCCTCTGTGGAGTCCCCAAATTAATAAAGGGACTAAGCTGAAAAGAAAATGAATGTTAATGCACTTTCAACTGTAACTGAATATTGATTAGGGGCGGGGCTTTCTTTTGGTACATCATTCACTCATAGCAAACTAATGATAAAAGGGGTGTGGTTAAGAATATTGTGGCTGAAGCCAGCATCAGAGAAGGAAATGCAGAGAAGACATTTACTGAAGATTATCAAAACAAACTTTTTTCATCTGATTTATTTACGCAGATTAATTGTTCACTTTAAGAATTCTAGCTGCGCTAGCAAAATTAACAGTACTTTTTGATTTCACAGACTTTAAAGGCTATTTTCTCAAAAGAAATAAAAGCTTCACACACCAAACTTTACAGTTTTATTTATATCTACACTCTATAAAATGCTGTGTTAAAACAACCTAATTTGCATAATAATTTGGTAACCCAGATAAATATTGTGAATACTGTGAAGAGTAAATTCTGGACAGAACACAAGCTGGGTTGTTCTTTTAAACAGCTTGTTGAGGTTTACACATTAAACCATTTGCTAGGTTGTTTTTTAGTCTGCCGTGGGTTAAACAAATCACAGCACATTTTAGCTCTTAAGTGGCTATTTAAAATACTTTGAATGTTTTATATTTTGTTACAGACATACATGTACAGTGTAATCCAGCAACTGTTATGCAGCATATGAAATGTCCCAAACACTATTTTTAACTGTCCAAAATGGGGGGAAAAAGTTTTTACTCTCTGATAGTCAAAGCAAGTCTATGTTAAAAAAAAGTCTATGTTAAATATGCATTAAAAAAATTCAGGAAAAAGTGTTTTATGTAAATTCGGACCACAAGCCCACATACAGTATATGGGCATCATTTTTCTCTAAAAGTACAAGTATCAAAAGATGACACTAAAAGATGTTTAGTAAGCCCAAATAGTAAAGAGAAATAAAAATTGCACGTAAAAAGTCCAGTGGTGTAGTGGTTAGTGTGTCGACACATGCACTCTGTTGCTCACGGCGACCCGAGTTTGATTCTGCCTCGTGGCCCTATGCTGATCCTTCTCTTCTCCTGATGCTTTCCTGTCAATTCTCTCTACTTTCCTATCCAATAAACCCTATCGTTCATATTTTTGCACCTAAAATGTATGCAAATTAGCGCATATCTAAATAAACACTGCCCAATTAGCATATTTTGAAACATTTTGAACACAATGAAGAAAACATTTTTTTGGGATTGATAAATTTGTGCAGTTATTAATATTGTCATTCAACACATGTAAGAATAGAGATGACTATTCGTTTTTTTTAACACTCACCTTCAGTGTCTTGCTTTAAAGGAAGGAACTCATTATCAGCTTCCTGCTTTATTTATTTATCAGCGATGGCCTTGTTTTTGTGGGTTTTCCAGTACTGAAATGATTTTCTGCTGTGGACCAATAAGCGGTCAGTGTATAATCTGTGGTATTAAGTGTGAGCAGCAGTAGGCATGTGTTTTCTGTGAATTGGGGACAGGCTGGAGGCGCTGGCACAGCTGGAGATCACTAAAACATTGACAGCAGACGCAGACCTGTCTCACCCGCTTCCACTGACACACATTCTGCCCCATCACCCCTTCAATCCGGGACCGTCCCAATAACTGACAGCCGTAGCCTTTCACTGACCTGAACATATGAAGAGGTTTCAGTCTGTGTTAATCACTAATACTTTCAATTTGTTTATGCGTAGGTATCCTGAAGTGATTATATTATATTATATTATATTATATTATATTATATTACATTACATTACATTACATTACATTACATTATATTACATTACATTACATTACATTACATTACATTATATTTAATTATATTATATTATATTATATTTATTATATTATATTATATTATATTATATTATATTATATTATATTATATTATATTATATTATATTATATTATATTATATTATATTATATTATATTATATTTAATTATATTATATTATATTATATTATATTATATTATATTATATTATATTATATTATATTATATTATATTACATTATATTTATTATATTATATTATATTATATTACATTATATTTATTTTATTATATTATGTTATATTATATTATATTATATTATATTATATTATATTATATTATATTATATTATATTATATTTATTATATTATATTATATTACATTACATTACATTACGTTACATTATATTATATTATATTATATTATGTTATATTATATTTATTTTATTATATTATGTTATATTTATTATATTATATTATATTATATTACATTATATTTATTTTATTATATTATGTTATGTTATATTATATTATATTATATTATATTATATTATATTATATTATATTATATTATATTATATTATATTATATTATATTATATTATATTATATTATATTATATTATATTTATTTTATTATATTATGTTATGTTATATTATATTATATTATATTATATTATATTATGTTATATTATATTTATTTTATTATATTATGTTATATTTATTATATTATATTATATTATATTATATTATATTATATTACATTATATTTATTTTATTATATTATGTTATGTTATATTATATTATATTATATTATATTATATTATATTATATTATATTATATTATATTATATTATATTATATTATATTATATTATATTTATTTTATTATACTATGTTATATTATATTATATTATATTATATTATATTATATTATATTATATTATATTATATTATATTATATTATATTATATTATATTATATTATGTTATATTATGTTATGTTATGTTATGTTATGTTATATTATATTTATTATATTATATTATATTTATTATATTATATTATATTATATTATATTATATTATATTATATTATATTATATTATATTATATTATATTATATTATATTATATTATGTTATATTATGTTATGTTATGTTATGTTATATTATATTTATTATATTATATTATATTATGTTATATTATATTATATTATATTATATTATGTTATGTTATATTATATTTATTATATTATATTATATTATATTACATTATATTTATTATATTATATTATATTATATTATATTATATTATATTATATTATATTATATTATATTATATTATGTTATGTTATGTTATGTTATATTATATTATATTATATTATATTATATTATATTATATTATATTATATTATATTATATTATATTATATTATATTATATTATATACATTAATGAACTAACTGAGATTAACAATGTATTAATTTTCATGAAAAGTTTGCATTTATATTAATATTTTCATAATAATAATAGTGGCAATAATAATAATGTATATTTAATATTTAAAATATAAATAATCATACAAAAAATATTAATAATAAAATATTAATACAATTTATATTTATATAATTAATAATAAAATAACATAACATTAATTTACATTTTTAAAATACTATAATAATATACAGCAGTATTAAATTGAATGTTTTTACATTTGTTTGTAGAAATTACCATAAAGATATAAATGCTGTAATTTTTTCTTCTTATATTATTCCCAGAATGTTATGACCACTAGGCTTCATTGGAATTTAGTGACTGAATGTGAGCACTTATAACTCCATTCTTGCGTTCATTGTAGTACTGAAGCGTTCATCAAGCTAAATTGTTAGTAGGCTAGGCTTATAAATATCGATACAGGACACGTCAATCTAAAGAAACGACACACCATCACTCTCTATCCTACAAACCTTTCTCCTATACTATGACTCTTCCTTTGAGAGCGAAAGGAGTCCAGCAGTCTGCCATGTTTGTGATCTTTATTGTCAGTGTTTTTTTTTATGTAAAGCAGATGTGGCCAGTCTATTAATGCACATGTTGGTGTTTGATGTCTGTGTTTGACTTGCGTTTGGACGTCTGGCCTCTAAGAATAGCTGCATTTGCTTACATTCATTTCCAGTGATGAATGCAGGAGGAGGGATGTTTACTGGAACACAAGTCAGATGTAATGATACATGCTGTGTTCATCTGGATCTTTATTAGCATGTTGAAGTCACTGTGCTTGGGCTGACCAGGCTTCCCGGTTTTTCTCGTACTTTTAGTATCCGACTTATAATGAAAAAAAAAACATGTTTTGTCTCATGTTTCACTTCTGTTAACAGTTCTTATTTGCTGGGCACTGGTTGTAGTCTTCTTCTGTTTCTGGATATTAGCATAATCAATGGCAGCCAATCATGTTATGGTATGTTTTGAAGAACAAAATAGCCAACCAATCACATTTCCATACTGATCAAGTTGCTGTTAGTGAAGGCCGGATCATCAAGCTGGTTCCATATAGAGTCAGATGTTGATGTTTATTTAATGTTAAAATGATCTGGCAACATTCAGAGCATTGGTAGCATTTAGAGCATTCATTTTCCTTCGGCAAGTCTCTATTTCATAGGTTGCCACTGAGGAATGAACCGCCAACTATTCTGGCATATGTGCACGCAGAACCCACGCGAACACTGGGAGAACATGCAAACTCCATACAGAAATGCCAACTGGCCCAGCCAAGACTCGAACCAGCAACCTTCTTGTTGTGAGACGAAAGTGCTAACCACTGAGCCACCATGCCACCGCATTCAGAGCAAAAATGACAATTGGTGATAATAACAAATGTTTTCATTTTCTGGGATCAAAAATCAGGGTTATACCACCAAATATTTATTTCTCAAAGGGATAGTTGACCAAATATTGATTTCTTAAAGAGATAGTTCACCAAAAAATTTACATTAACTCACATTTACACACCTTAAAGCTGTTCCAAACCTTTATGATTTTTATTTCTTCTGATATTGTGAAGAAAACTGAAAACCTGTAACCATTGACTTCCATCAAAAAAAACAAAACTAAATGCTATTGGAAGTTACTCTATATTAACTCTCTTTTTATTTTTATTTATTTATTATTACTATTATTATTTATTTATTTACTTATTCGTTTTTATTTTTTTTATTTTCTTACTGTTATTATTATTTTTAAGTTTTGTATGTTTTTTGGATTATATATATATCCTATCGAATTATATCGAATTACGATGTTTATATCGATAACAATGATAAGCTCTGGACTTTTTTACTCTATATTGATCTAAGAGCCAATCACTCTGCAGAAATGTGCAACAATGGGAATCTAAAAGTGTGTTGATATTTGAGATGTACCGAATTTTCTGTCACCAAAAATTATCGGCCACCGAAAATATGTTATGCTATTTAATGGACCCTGTCATTTTTTGTTGCTTCAGTCTTTGTTGGGATACTCTTTTAAATCTGGTAGCATTAACAACTGATATTGAAATATATAGTTATTGTTCCATATTGAAAAGAATTTATCGAGAATGTAGTTTGGCCATGTCGCCCAGCCCTTCATGCTCACAGAAACACTTGGCACATAAAACGAATTTTATTTATTGCTCTTTTCTGCGATATGGACATTACATTGCGTATATTATTAGTGTGCTGTCGCCTCACAGCAAGAAGGTCGCTGGTTTGAGCGTCGGCTGGGTCAGTTGGAGTTTCTGTGTAGAGTTTGCATGTTCTCCCTACATTCACGTGGGTTTCCTCCGGGTGCTCCGGTTTCCCCCACAGTCCAAAGACATGCGGTACAGGTGAATTGGGTTGGCTAAATTGTCCGTAGTGTATGAGTGTGAATGAGTGTGTATGGATGTTTCCCAGAGATGGGTTGCAGCTGGAAGGGCATCCGCTGCAAAAACATGTGCTGAATAAGTTGGCTTTTCATTCCGCTGTGGCGACCCCGGATTAACAAAGGGACTATGCCAAAAAGAAAATGAATGAATGAATGAATGAATGAATATTATTAGCGTGATGATGATTATTTATTTATATATTTTTTTAGTTTTTCTATGTCTATAATAATTGTAATCAACACAATAGCACTGTTTTAACGTCAGATGAGCATTATTTGGTGCAGTAACCCACAAATGGCCAATTATTCTGACCAATTGTCACTTTCTGGAAAGCAAAACAAAACAAAAACACAATACGAATATCAGGAGCTATAAATATAAATTTGCATACTAATAAAGAGACTATCCGTCCTAATCATCCTTCCCGTATACAATGTGACAAATCTACTCACACTGCTGTGTTCATGTTGTCAGCTCATTGCACCACCCATAGTGATTTAGTTGTGTAAGTGTATAGTTAGTCTCGTGGGTAATTTCTTATGTTGTGAGAGCTCCACCATGGGAAAAGAACGCAAAGCTCTCCATCATGGGACTGGAGCGAGGTGCGTTTTAATGATGGCTCTTGGGCCTGCATGTGCGTGTTTTCCATCTGCGAGGCGTTTATAAACTGTATGTCTATACATGGAAGAAGCTTGGAAGCGATTTCGCCTCGGCTTGCAGTGGCGAGGCAGAGCTGTGTAATCCTCTTTACCTTGTTCTGACACACAGGCTGAGTTTGTGCATGTTAGTGCGAGTGTGTGTCAGTGGGACGCAGTGGGCTGCTAATCTTCCCTGCAGCTCTGGACTGGCAGATGGCATGTATCCTTGCCAGCCATCTGGAGTGTGGGGCATGGGCAAGAATTCGCCTTACTTGGCAGCCGAGATTATACCGGCGGATTCACACTTGCTACATTTCACCCATTTTTGGTGGATTCACCTTTTTATCAGGTGTTTGGGTTAGCAAATTGCTCCCATGTGGTTTATTGCACAGTTAGAATGGTTGTTTGTGTATACAGTCATGTTAAAAGTGATTCAGATACTATTTCTCACATTTTTAAAGGTTTATTTATTTATTAGTTTTCCCTCGGCTTAGTCCCTGATTTATCAGGGGTCACCACAGCAGAATGATTCAACTATTCAAAACATATGTTTTTCCACAGCAAATGCCCTTCCAGCTGCAACCCAGTACTGGGGAACACCCATACACTCTCACATTCACACACGTATTCATACACTACGGTCAATTTAGTTCATCCAATTCACCTATAGCGCATGTCTTTGGACTGTGGGGGAAACTGGAGCACCCGGAGGAAACCCGCATGTACATGGAAAGAACATGCAAACTCCACACAGAAATACCAACTGGTCTAGCTGGGGCACAAACCAGCAACCTTGCAGTTTATTTACTAAAATGATAATAAAATATGGCCAAATATGATTTTTGATAATGTCAGATAACTTTGATAGTCAGGTATAGTATGTATAATTAACCAAAACGATTCCAACAACTGTTTAGTAAGACAAAATCTAGTACCTGCTTGATTCACTCTCAATGACAGACTGTTCTGTCTCCTGGGCTGCTGGTAACCGGATTCAAGCAAACCTGAACGTTAGTATTTTCCCAGTCTTGCAGCTACTTCAGATCCTGGTGGTTTTTTGCCTTCAGAACTGCCTTAATCCTTTGTGGCATAGATTCAACAAGCTACTGGAAATATTCCTCAGAGATTTTGGTCCATATTGACATGATTGACAATTTGTCGGCTGCACATCCATGATGCGAATCTCTCATTCCACCACATCCCAAAGGTGCTCTATTGGATTGAGGTCTGGTGATTGTGGAAGCCATTTGAGTACACGTTCAAAGTCTCTTATATCACCTTTCTTCCCCATTCTGTTGCTTAGTTTGAACTGTGGTAGATTGCCTTGACCATGTCTACAGTCCTAAATGCATTGAGTTGCTGCCGTGTGATTGGCTGATAAGAAATTTGCGTTAACAAGCTGTTGGACCGGCGACATAATAAAGTGGCCGGTGAGTATATAGAACCAATATCACAATGATTTAAAAAAACTTCTTAACGAAATCATAAAGTCGGACAAAAAGTAGAAGTGACAGATGTGAGAGCGGACTTCTGTCCTTCATTATTTTTTGTTTCCTTCAGTCTTTAGTGAAAGAAAGCCTTCACTTTCTATCCTTGAAAGCCTCTTATAACAGTCTTTACCGCACATATTTTTCACAATAGAGAGGAAACCTGGAGTGCATTTAGACGCTTCCAGAATCAACATGTTTAACATGGAATCAGTTCCCTTCAGCTGTTGAAGCCAAAACAACACATGAAAACAAAAATGGAGTATTAAAACAACAGAACGCTATGTTCTACTTCTTGATTAAAAAAATAGTTGATGTTGGAAAACTGATTAAGGAAAAATGAGGGTAAAGGAGTAGAATATAGACATGAGAGGTATTCGAAATGAATTATGATGTGAAGAGACATCCCATTTGGGTGTCTGCATCAATTTAAATTTATTTCAGTGATTTTATGTATGCAGAAAGCATTTAAATTTTTAAAAAGCATATTAAATGTTTGTTTTGAAGTTAAGATAACTTGTTTCAGATTATGAATTAATTAAAATAATAAATTAAAGCATTTAAGTCGACATAATATTAAACAAAAAGAATAAACAAAAATATTTTGGTTTAGGTATTGGAAAAGTAGAAAAAGCATAAATACAGATACATACTTCAGGTTGTTTTTTTGTTTTTTTTGCAAATCGATTATTTATAACATGTAATAAATTATTAAACCTCTTAATTATTCATTGTTTTGACATATGGTTTAAATTGCGTCTATATACCATATATTTAAACATTAATTTCTGCCCTAATTTTCTATTTCATGCGCATACATTAAGAAAAAAGCTAATTTTCTTTTGAATTAATTTATTAATATCACTCCTTTAAATGTAGAACTTTACTCTAAAATTATCTTCATTTGTTTCATTGGACAAATGGACAAATTGCAATTATTGGGTTAAAAATATCATTCCAGAATTAAATCCAGAGCTTGCAGATGTCCTTCTTTACCCAGTTTACAGTTGACACAACTAAAGATTTTACATTTGGATGTCCTCATTTCTGTTACATTTATCCACTGACATTAGGGCTGTGCGATTTTATCGCAATCGCTATTCGAAACATTGCTATTAGCTAATCGCAAGAGGCTGCAATATGAAATACATATTATTTAACTTCCCCACCCAGAGCAAATGCGTGACTGCTGTCTGTGTATGACAATCTTACTAGCCTATTGAGTGGGCACACTTTCATTCTGCCCAATCAGAATTGCGCAACTGAACTATGTGGAACGCCCACAATAACAAACAAACAAACAAACAAATAAACATACAAACAAACAAACAAACAAACAAACAGGAAAGCACGAATGAGTGGGATGATGGTGTCTGCCACTTCATTAATTATCATTAATAGGCGAATTAATATAAAAGTAAAACAGCATGTTGGTAATATGGGAATATCTTGGTTTCAAAGTCACAGACACCAAATAAAACCAGGTCATTTGTAAGAGCTGTCGCAGAACGAAGAAATACAACAACCGGCACCTAAAAAAGCATCACAGGCCACTATATGAGAAGCATCTTGCTAAAAAGTCAACTAAAAGTATTGCCAGTGACACAGTGAAATCTAGTAGCAAGCAAAGTACAATTTCAGAGTTGTTTGCTAATATAAGTTGATATCTTTTCAGTTCCTTTTTTTAACCAACACTCACTGCATTTTAGGAGTAAGAATCTACAATACTGATTATTGAGCTGAAGCTTGACTAAAAAAATAAATCGCAAATCAAATCAAAATCACAATATCTGTCAAAAAAATTGCAATTAAATATTTTGCCCAAATTCCACAGCCTTAACTGACACAAATGATGTCTCTATACACCAAGTTGCACTCCAAAAATCCTTTCTCTGGTTGTAAATCACTATATAAAGTAAAAGAAGCTGCGCAATAGCACCCAGGGAAAAAATAAGTGATGTTGTAATCTCCAACTCACGCCTGACCGAACTCCTGTCACCCTGAATAGTGAGCCAGATGGACAGAGAGACGGACAGAAAGCAGGGCTCCCTATTATGTCTCTTTTAGTCAAAAGCGTGTTTTTGCTGGCCATAATGTGAAGCACATCTGGCGAGGAGGGTTGTGGAGTATTTTTAGCAACAGTGCTCTTTCCCCCAGACAGGAAGTCTTAGAGGCTGTAAACACACACTCGCACTAAGCCATACGCACATGGGCATCCTTCATGTCCCCTCCTCGTGCCAGAGAGAGTACCGGGACGTCTGGAGTAATTGAGAACAGATAGAGTGAAGGCAGGGGGCCAAACTCAGCTTCACTGTCGCTGGTCTTCCTGTCTCTTTTCAAACCTTTACCCCGGGAGAAAACTGAGACTTTTGGAAACACTGCAGACTCAGTTTGAGTTTGAAAACCGTAGGGTGTGTTTTAGTGTAGACGGACCAAAACAGAGACTTTTCACACCTGTTTAGAACTGGTCATTTTATGTGTTTTCTCTGATTTACTATCTGATTTGTGAAAATGGGTCCTTTTATATTTGGACACATAAACATGTATTCACTAAAAGGATATATTTCTCCAAACCCTGCACTAAATGCCAATTTGCCTTTTGCTGCTTGTTCACACTACTTATTTAAAATGCAACACAGGCTTGTTGTGAATACATACCCCTGTCTACATTTTTGTAGAGTGCGATTGTGTAGCCAGAGATACGCATGGTTGCATTTCGTCTTTAAAACGAACTCTACGAGCGGTATGACACCGTCGATGGCTTCTGTTCCTTTTCACGCTACCAGCTGACTGCTTACGTCCGTGTGGATGGCTTTTCTGTTGTTACCAGTTTGCCCAGTGGCTTGTCGCTTACGACAAAGTTGATCGCGATGATGGGGTTTAAGTGCAACGATGAACGGTTCCAGAAAGTAGGTAAAACAAAACCTAAAGGCAAAAAATAAAATAAACAAGTAAATAACAGGGTGAGAATGTGGTAACATCTGAAAACCAGGCAGCCATGAGAACTTTTCTTGTTCTCGATTGCTTTTGAAAACACTGTCGGTTGAGTTTAGGGAAGGCGGTGGGTGCTGGTCAATCGGTGCTTTTGAAAACACTATCATTTGGGTTTAGGGAAGGAGTTGGGTGGGGGGATTGGTCGGTCAGTCAGTCGACAGCGGCTTCCGGTGGATTTACATGAGAAGAGCAAGCTAGAATGGCAAGAGTAATTTGAGATCTCAAAAAGCATACAAGCGAGTATGGCGAGAGAAATTTGAGATCTCAAAAAGCATACACAGCGGCCTCTGCTGAATTCGCGAAAACAAAAACTGCAAAAAAAACATAGCTCCTGGGATATGTTTGCTCTCTCCAGAAATGTATACAGGGGTAGAGATCCAAAATGAGTCTGGGGTGTTAAAATGAGTTAAAACAACACAATTCTTACTTTTTTGACAACAACTTCATTGTTTTATGTTCAATTTACTTAAATTTGTAAAATGATTAATTTAGCTTAAACAGTTTGTGTTAGGACAACATGAAGGACTTGTGTGGAACCCAGCAATTTTTACAGTGTACGTTCACTGTAAAAAATTCTGGGTTCCACACAATTGATTTGTGTTGGGACAATATGAAGGAATTAAGTTAACTCATTAGTTTTTACAAATTTAAGTGGATTGAACATAAAACAATTACATTGTCCTCCAAAAAAACTCAAGAATTGTATTTTTGACGTTTCAAATAGGTAGTTTGAACAAACAGCAAATATTATTTTTTGAGTGATGACTAAAGTATTGGATACACTGTATTTTACTTAATTTAAATTAGATTATTTAAAGATACGTAAGCTATGTCTTTTTCTGCATACAAATGACGCCGTATGTAGGCTGTAGGAGGCTTTGTACTTCACTAGTGTTCCAGTAAAACATCACAAGCACACATACCAGGCTCTGCAATCATTACAGACTAAATGATACATCTATTTTTATCATACATATATGTACAAGACATCATTCAAAACTGTGAAGGAGTTATATTGATTGATTTACTGTAGTCAACATTTAAATGGATCAAAAAAGATTTCAGAATTGTCCTAAGACAGGAATTGGTGTTTTTTTCAATAGTTTGTGGGCACAAATGCCTTGTTAATGCCAGAGGTTAGGGTTACTCAGGCTACAATACACACAGTCTCACCAAAGTTGGACAATAGAAGATTAGAAAAAGGTTGCCTGGTCTGATGCGTCTCGATTTCTGCAGCGACATTTTGATGGTAGGGTCAGAATTTGGCTTCAACACCATGAAAGCATGGATCCATCCTGCCCTGTATTAACGGTTTAGGCTGGTGGTGGTGTAATGGTGTGGGTATATTTTCTTGGCACGCTTTGGGCCCATTAGTACCAATGAAACATCGTGTCAATGCCACAACCTACCTGAGTATTGTTGCTGACCATGTCCATCCCTTTATGACCACAGTGTACCCATCTTCTGATGGCAACTTCCAGCAGGATAACGCTCCTTGTCATAAAGTGCAAATCATCTCAGACTGGTTTCTTGAACATGACAATGAGTTCACTGTACTCTAATGGCCTCCACAGTCATCATATCTCAATCCAATAGAGCACCTTTGGGATGTGGTGGAACGGGAGATTCGCATCATGGATGTGCAGCCGACAAATCAGCAGTAACTGCATGATGCTATCATGTCAATATGGACCAAAATCTCTGATGAATATTTCCAATACCTTGTTGCATCTATGCCACGAAGGATTAAGGCAGCTCTGAAGGCAACACGCTACTATCAAGGTGTACCTAATAAAGTGGCTGGTGTATAAACTACTCTCCCAAAAACTATGCTATATTTTTCTGTAGTTTTTCCTGTCCATTCATGTAAGCACTACATTTGATACCTGATGCATCTCTAATGTTAATGCGATCATTCAATATTAATTTTAACTGTATCAATTTATGATTAAAAATTAAACGAAAAAATCTAATAAAGCGAAACAAACATCCCAAACTCATCTGTGGCATTGCTGTTGCATGTTGTGTGTTGCATTAGTGCTGTTATTTCTGATTTGTCATGTAGCATGTTACGTAGCACTTTCTCACATGTTTATTTTTTACATTTTGAGAGGAGTAAAGTTTATATATGTAGAGAAGGGCACTCAAAGAGTCCAAGGCACTCGAAAAGTAAGTGAAAAAGCCTTTATTGATATGGCTTTATTGCCTTTATTGATCAACACATCAATTACCCCTGAAGCAATTTTAGTACGATTCTGGATTCTGGATTCTGGATTCTGTTTAGTTTCAACAACCAGATGAATTTTAGACCAGTTTCATCTGGAATGCATCCCAGAGAACCTCCTGATGTGGTTTGATTTATATCCATCTCGAATGCATTACAGAGGGATTGATCTGATCAGAGGAAAACACATGAAGTGACCAGACGTGTAAACAGCCCCTTAGAAATTCCAAAGACCCCCCTATAAGTTGTAAAAATCTAGGGATGGGTTTTGGTGTATATGGGTTAAAACGTAGACTTTAGGAAATGCTGCAGATCCTGTTGAAATTAAAAAAAATGATATAGGGTTGTGTTTCAGTGTGGACAGACCAAACGGAGACTCTGCAGGCTCTGTTTGTCTGTATATGCAATTTGTACTATAAATATTTAGTTGCTTATTCTTGTATCTTGTATTATTCTGGATAGAGGTAAATAAACGATTCAGTGCCATTGCTTTTTTCTCTCAATGCAATTTTATAGCATATTTGTTATTTATAGCCAATATTGTTGTATTATATATTGCTTTTTTATGGAATGTTTTATATAGGCCTTGATTTTGTACTATAATTTTATAGCTGTTTTCCCTCATACTCATGTGAGAGTGAATGTATGAGAGTGTCTTTGACATAAAGTCCTTCTGTTTATTAGTCTGCTGGTTTATTACTGCTTATGTAACCCTCAGAAACTCTTCAGGAGGCAGAAAACGTGAGAAGGAAATTGTTGTGTTTGTTTTTAGTTATGTCCATGTTTAAGGTTATGCGGATGTGTTTGAGGCACTTCATGTTCACCGGGACCCCATATGTTAGTGGCCCCAAAGAGATGTTTTGTAAACGTTAATTGAATCCTCATTCATAACCCATTTCACAATGCCTCATTTAAAAAGGTTAAATTATTCAAATTAATATATCCTTCCATTAATGCAATATATTGGTCTAATTCAATATAGTTTCTGGTTTAAATCTGGTTTGTTCAGTTTGTCAAAAAAATCAAATAGCATTCCACACAGAATAAAAAGTCATCCATTTTGTTAATTTCAAGAGTTCACACTAGATATTGCTTGATTTTAATAGCAGGTTTGGCATGCTGTCCTGGGAGAGAACCCTGAGCTCGGAGGTAATTGAGCCCAGGGCTCCCGCCTGGTCAATGAGCATGCACTCAAAAAATATATTTTTCTGCTTGTTCAAACTACTTATTTAAAATGAACTGAATCAACACAATTCTTGAGATTTCATTGGAACTTTTTTGGGACCATTTTTTTTTATGTTTAATCCACATAAATTTGTTAAAAGTGTTAAGTTAACTTGATTTATTTGTGTTGGGACAACATGAACTAATTGTGTGGAACCCTGCATTCTTTACAGTGTGTAAGGGGAAAGAGATCAGGTACACGGAAAAAAATTATTCAAAGATGATTCCTTTGATTTACTCAATTTTTTTACTTTAAGAAGTTGTAAACAATTTATTTAGGTTGAATTTAAACAAAAAATTAAGTTGAACATTATTAAACCTAATTTGTTTGTTTAAATTCAACACAAATAAATTGTTTGCAACAATTTTGCATGCAACACTTTTTTCAGTGAGTTCTTGAGAGCTCCCCCTGGTAAATGAGGAAAAAAGGGGAGATGGGGTGGATGGGGGGATTCTTCAAAAACTAGGATAAAGGGAGTAATGCCGAGTTCAGACTGCATTATTTTCAAAGTAGTCGCGTCACAGATGTTTTCACACTGCATGACTATCTGGCCTAGCGTTTTGTCGCTACTTTATTTACACTGCAAGATATATCAGCGACAGAGGGTTTCACATTGCGTGACTTTACAATATGAAGAATCGCCGACATTTTTATTCAAACTACATCTCACAATCAAAAACACGTAGTATATTGTTTGTTATTATCTACATAAGGAGAAAGAAGCCTTTAATGGGGTAGAAAATGTACATATTTGCTCACCTGGGTTTGAAGAGAGTTAGCAATTTCTCCTCAAGTTTTTTATTTTTTTGACCCGGTTGTCATATTGCTGAGATGACCGGTCAAACAGACACGAGGGCTCCTGCCAAATTTACCCTAGTTTTTCCTCAATTTCTTGGGTCCAAATAAACTGAAAAGGAGCGCTTTTAACTTCTCCTCCAGCCTCTCGCTGGCCTGCAGGTACCCACACTAGTGAATGCTGCTCTCATTGGCTGTAGGTGATTGGGGATGTTATTTTCAGTCAAAACTCATTTCACACGGTAAAGTCTAGATCGGATAAGCGGCCGGCCGGAAGTGCAATATGCACATTAATGTAGCAGGATTTTTTAATGACACTGTATAACAATAATTTATATTTTTACAGTACTGTGACTGTTGGTTTAGGGTTGGGATGGGGGTAGGCTTTAAAAAATACAATTTATTGGGTAATTTAATAGTAATTTAATAGATAACATAAATAATACTCGGTACAACTACTGCTTTCTACATTACTGTGACGGTTGGGTTTAGGGTTGGGGTTGGGGGTAGACGTTAATAAAATACAATAAATCGGAAATTTTATAAGTAATGCAAATTAGTCTCGTTAACCTCCGACCGCAAATGTACTGTATCAGATCTAGCAACAACCATTTTACATGGCATGATTCGAAGCACCGACAGCTCCAGATATTTAGCATGCCAAATATCTCACGGGCATCAGCGACTCATCGGCAATTCTCTGATTCTCTCAGATCGCGTCATTGTATGTTAATTCTGTGTGATTGTCACTCGCGTGAACGAGCACCGATTTGCCTGTGCTTTCAGGCATTTGTCTGTGATTTCTCAAAACCTGTCGGCCAGTCCAAATCGGGGTTAAAAGCATGCCGTCTGTACTCGGCATAAGGTGAGACTGGCTATGTATTGTGAGTTTGGAATAATCTAATTGGTTTATTAATGATTGCTGATGAAAGACCAGTCGCAATTAGTCATATCACGTGCTCCTCTCGAAATTAGTTTGTGAAACTTCACTTCGTTTTCACTTGAATACAGCGTTGATGGACAGATCACATAAATATTTTTTATGTTTTTATATATTTAAAAATGTTATCATTACAAACATTAAGATAATCCAAAGTTATCTTTTTTTTTAGTAAGTAATCCTACCGTAACCACTGGCTAACAAACTATTTTTAGATTTAAGCAAATTTGAACTTAAGCTTCACATCCATATTATAAGCAATTTAGATTGTGTTAATCATTAACATGCTAATAATATGGTCAAATTGAAACATGGTTTAAATTAAAATGCAACTTTTATTATAGTTGTTGTTGCAGTTTGTTTCAGTTAAGGTCAGACTTTACAGTAAGTTCTAGCATGACCTATGAATAATAAAGCTTCTAAAGCATTCTTCAAATGTTTTTATTACACAGATTAGCAAGTACAGCAGTAAACATAATAATTATGTATTTTTAGTTATCACACCTTTAACTACCATGGCCTTTCTGGAAAGTGTTACCCAGCTGTTTTGTCTGCAGTTTGCGTGAGGCAGTGTTTTTACAGTCAGATTTTGGGAGATTAAAAAGAGTGAAAACCATGAAAAATTCTGCTTGACTCTGTTAGTGACTGTTGTAGTGCCAACCATTTACTTAAACCACAGCAAACCACCTGCACACACAACCATTCAGACAGACAGACAGACAGACAGACAGACAGACAGACAACCACAGAGAGAGAGAGAGAGAGAGAGAGAGAGAGAGAGAGAGAGACTCATGGCCATTGCCTCTAGGTTCAGATGTGAAGGCTGTTACTTTATCAGATGTTTTGGCTGAAATTATATTAAAGTATCATTTAACTATTTTCATGTCAGTGTCTTTCTGGGTAGATTCTAAATTGTTTTCTCATCTCCCACTACTTTAATCACAAAGTGATTATGTTAAAGGGCTTTTACTCCAGTGCGTTGGGAGTGAATTTGACTCTGTTTAATTTATTAATGCCCATTTTTAATGTAATTGCAAACAATTATACTTTGTGGGATGTTGAGGGGAGAAAGCTGTTTGCATTATATAACTAACTCCATTTCTACAGAAGTATCAGAAGTGCTGAGAATTGGTCAAAATTCGAATGAGAAATTGCTTTACTGTTAGTTGTGCTGAAACTAGCGCTTCAGCACAAGATTCACTGATTCACTGATTGTAACTTCACTGATTGTTCTGTTTTTGTGTTGTGCTGTTTGCATCCAGTGAAGACACAGGCTGACACTGGGAGAGACAGGCGCTGTTTATTTATTCATTTAATTTTACTGTTATATCATTTTCAAAAAGACACCATGCAGTGCAGGTTTGATGAGTTACTGAAATTAAAGTCTGTTTATTTTGCTAGTGAATATTGTTATTCTTTAGGTAACTCTTTAATCTGTGCAAGTTAATCCACTGCAAAAAAGTTTGCAGTCAAAGTCTGACCATTTGCTTCTGTGTTTGGAGTGGCGGTCCTTCTCCACTCACAAAACAAAACAAAAGCTAAAAAATAAAACAAACAAGTAAATAACAGGGTGAGAATGTAGTAAAATCTGAAAACATGGTAAAAATCAGGCGGATTTGTTTTTCTGGATTGCTTTTTACAACACTATGGTTGGGTTTAGGGAAGGGAGAGGGTGGGTCAGTCGATTGGTCAGTCAGTCAGAAATTCAGTTAGTCGACAGTCAGTCGACAGCGGCCTCTGGTGAATATATGTGAGGACAGCAGGTGCAAGAGAAATTTGAGATCTGAAAAACCACACACAGCGCTCTGGTGTATTCACGAAAACAAAAACTGCAAAAAAAAAAAACATAGCTCCTGGGACTTATTTTGCTCTCTCCAGAAATGTATATAGAGGTACGTAATCAGAATGAGCCTGGGTTGACTTTAAAATATGATTCAGTGCTAAATTCAACTATGTTGTGTACAACTAAAGCCACAACACAATGTGTGAGTAACAATGCTTTTTTGTGTTATCGTCACAGTTTATTCAGCAATTCTTTTCAACATGCCACCCTTAAAAGTCCAAATCCCACTTTTAATCCGCCTAGACTTTATTGCAAATTAAGACAATTTTATTGGTCACACTTTATTTTGATGGTCCATTTGTTACATATCTACATGTCAACTAATTCTCATTAGATTATAAGTAGACTGTTAGGTTGGGGTTAGGGTTAGTGTAAATTAACATGTACTTGCAAAGTTTCTTATAGTCAGTTGAATGTCTGTTGAATGTCTGTATCAACAGATATTAAGCAGACAGTCTACTAACACTCAAATGGACCATCAAAATAAAGTGTTACTATTTTATTTAAAATTCTGCATTCCCATCACTCGTTTCACACACTGTAAGTCCTGCTATTGTCATTACTAAAGATTAAGTTAAAACAACCTGACATTACTTAAAATACCAAGTTTTGGCATCAAAACATAAACAGGTGTGTTTAACGCAAAAAACTTTTAATTAATATTTTAAGTTCTCTAAACTTGAACTTAACATTTTAATTTCTTTAAATGATTTACCGTGTCTCCGTTTAAAATGATGGTTGCACTTGAAATTCTGTCTTAACAACCGCGCTGATTGGTCGATATATGTTATACGACACAAGGCCGTCGTTTTGCTTGTGAATTGTGCTGAAGCACAGCAGAACAGAGGCACTACCTGAACCTATCTGATAAAAGAGAAAAGTTAAATTAGTAAGTAGATATTTAAATGCTCATATTTCATATTTATGCAAATTTTTCTTAATTGATATACAAGCAGGGGCGACACGGTGGCGCAGGGGGTAGCGTTGTCGCCTCTCAGCAAGAAGGTCGCTGGTTCGAGTTTGCATATTCTCCCCGTGTTGGCGTGGGTTTCTTCCGGGTGCTCCGGTTTCTCCCACAACTCCAAAAACATGTGCTATAGGTGAATTGGGTAAGCCAAATTGTCCGTAGTGTATGTGTGTATCTCCTGGTCCTCCAGGTTGGGGGTTGAGCGTCAGGCTAACGACCCACCTCGTAAAAATTTGATGTTACAAAAAACCAACATGTTGCGGCTAAATACCAACTTTGATATTTAACGTCCCTGGGAGTGAGTAAGTACAGAATATAAAAGCTGAAAAATGTTGAAGTTTAGTCTATTAGCCATTTTAGGTTATGTGTAATTAAACATTTAAGTTAGTTAAATTAAGAGACCTCATTTGGTCAACTTAATTGAGTGAGTTGTCGATTTTCTCATTACTCAAACAAACTGAGGGAATCACTTTTCTGAAATCATTTGAGTAGTCTCAACTTATCAGGGTTTACAGTGCATGCGGTTCTTCAAAATGCATATTAGCACAGGGTGATGAATCCTTACAGAAGAATCATAGTAGCTTCACATGTAAAAATCACATGTGAAATATGCGAAACACATGTGAGACTTGCAGTGTTTGGAAACATTTTCAAATGAAACCCATCTGCTAATAATAGTAACTTAATAATAATAGTAATAGTTACTAATAATAGTAATACTTCATTACGCTACTGAAATAACACTGGTACCAATGTTGTTTTGAACCCCACTGACAGTCATTTGGGTTTGAAATGACAGGACGGTGCATTAATGAAGGTAAAAACGTTCCCTTTAATGCAGCCGTGGATCACACAAATGGTTGCTCAAGGCTTTGCAGATCTGCTGAATAGCTTTGCAGTGGTGGGCAGGTGCTGGAGTCTGAATGGAGCATCTGATGTGGAGGAAGGCTGTGGGAGTCACGTGTGTCCGGTCGGGGACTCCTGCATACAGCTTTCAGGATGGAGCTGTCAGCTGATCCCTCGAGGGAAGGGAAGAGGATGCTGGCAGGTGTGTGTATGTGTGTGAGAGACCGTGTGTTTGTGTAGCATATCATCTCAACTGTAGCAGTGACGTTGAGAAGGTCTGTTTTTGAGATAAAAGTTTCTGAGCTGAAAAGCAGCTGTGAAGTCACTGCTAATGGATGTGTGCGTGTGTGTGTGTGGGTTTGCAGATCAGGAACAGCTCTGTTATGTCTCAACAGCAGCAGTATTGAACTTGATTTGCCTTGTTGAAGAGCTTTGAGAATAGGATGTGAGACGTGCGTGCTCTTGTATCAGCACACTGTGTTCTGACAGCAGGCCTTTCTCTTGGTAGACAGACACTGTGGTGGACATGTGGGTCTGGGCCAAGTGGGATACAGATTTTTTTTTCTTCCTCTTTTTGCCGTATCATTTCCTATGTACAGCCTTTCAGACTGAGGATTCAGATGGCTGATCTTTGACCTTCCTTTCCTATTGCTGTCACCTGGTTTGGGCAGTGTTCAGTCTGTCAGTGTCCCACCCAATCGGGCAACAGAAAGAAATGTACTTGTCTTTTGGGTACTGATGCTTTATATAGTGTTGATTTGACTTAAATTTAGAGTTTAAAGCGTCATATCAAACAGGATTAAGTTTTAAGGAAGGTTTCTATAGGAATCACACACCTGTACAGCTATCTTTATGGGGACTTCCCATAGAGGTATTGTTTTTTTTATAAAGTACAGACTGTACACTACCTGACAAAAGACTTGTCATCGATCCTAGTTGTAAGGGCAACAAATAACAACTTGACCTCTAGTTGATCATTTGTAAAAGTGGCAGAAGGTTGATCTTTCTGATGAATCATCTGTTGAACTGCATCCCAATCATCACAAATACAGCAGAAGTCCTATTGGAACCTGCATGGACCTAAGATTCTTACAGAAATCAGTCAAGTTTGGTGAAGGAAAAATCATGGTTTGGGGTTACATTCAGAATTGGGGCATTCGAGAGATCTGCAGAGTGAATGGCAACATCAACAGCCTGAGGTATTAAGACATTTGTGCTGCCCATTGCACTACAAACCACAGGAGAGGGCAAATTCTTCAGCAGGATAGCACTCCTTCTCATACTTCAGCCTCCACATCAAAGTTCCTGAAAGCAAAGAAGGGCAAGGTGCTCCAGGATTGGCCAGCCCAGTCACCAGACATTAACATTATGGAGCATGTCTGGGGAAAGATGAAGGAGGAGGCATTGAAGATGACTCCAAATAATTTTGATGAACTCTGAGAGTCCTGCAAGAACGATTTCTTTGCCATTCCAGATGACTTTATTAATAAGTTATTTGAGTCATTGCAGAGATGTATGGATGCAGTCGTCCAAGCTCATGGGAGTCATACACAATATTAATTCTTTTTCCACTGCAGCATGACTTTATATTCTATACTGTAAATTATTTCTGTTAAGTGACGAGACTTTTGTCTAAGCAGTCAGACCTCACTGTCCTAATGAAATCATTAAAAATTAAGGCATGATCATATTTTATTTTGGTAAAAGAAGCTTAATCTACAGGCCTTTGCCTTTCATATAAGCCACTTTCTGATACCAAATGATCAACTAGAACTCAGGTTAGTATTTGTTGTTCCTAAAACTTGGAAAAAGTGGCTAAGTAGTGTATATTCTATTACCCTACCCCTAAACCCAATCCTTACAAGAAGCTATTTTAATTTTTACATTAATAAAATACATAATTCTGTCTGATTTTGGGCCAAAAATAACAATGTCAACAGACAATTATAAAAGTAGTACAGATGATTTCAAAATGAAACAAAACACAATAAAATGACTAAAACTGTAACAAACTAAAATAAAAATGGTAGCACAAACTTATAGTATATTAAAAGTACTAAAATATCACTGGTTTGACAAACTCTGTGTATACTTGTTCTCATATTTGAGCTGAAGTGCCTCTTTGCAGTGAGTTTTCATGTGGGAGGCTGTTTGTTTTGAACATTTTCGGTTCTGGTGTTTAAGCAACCATGTGTGTGTGTGTGTGTGTGTGTGTGGTTACAGGAGGGCAGGTTATTGCCGGCCTCTCCCATTCTCTCCTGTAATAATGGTGTTTAGGAAACATGAGCAGACAGGAAAGGCAGATACAGAGTGGAAGAATGGAGGGATATCCCTTTACCGGGTTCACTCCTTTTCCCTTTGGACCTGGAAGGAGAGATGGAGGGCTGTTCTTCTGGACTGCTCCCATTTCTTGTTGCACACACACATTTATTTTTGGTGTATAAACGCTCTGACATAATCAATAAATCATATACAAATGTGACATAAACCATTAGTGAATCTCCAGCACGCATTTTTCTGCTGATGTAGATGAAATGCTGATTCTGCAATAATGCATTTTCAGAGGTACCACCACTCTCAAATGAATCACTACAATGAGCTGATGTTTTTTTTTTATTTCAGTGAATCAAAAACATACAGAACAACCAAGGGAATCCATTCTCGACCAAATGATTCTAATAAATCTGTCCTTTTTGTTGAATAAAAAAAATCATGCCTTTCTGCAGTTACAGGTTTGTTTACTAGATTACTGAACAGGTTCTTTTTATTGAATTAAAAATATAAAGCACATCCATGAAGTCCAGTTCTTAAACAAATGATTCTAATGAACAGGTCCCTTTTAGGGAATCAAAAACATTCAGAGGAACCCCTGTAGTCTGATTCTCTAGCAAATTATTAAATTAATACAGATTCTTTTTAGTGAATCAAAAACATGAAAAGGAATCACTGTAGTCTGATTCAGAAGCAAATGACTCTTACAAAAAGATTCTTTTTAGTGAATCAATAATATGCTGTGGAACCACTGTAGTCTGATTCACATGCAAATGACTCTAACGAAAAGATTCTTTTTAGTGAATCAAAAACATACAGAGGAACCACTGTAGTCCGATTCACTAGCAAATTACTCTAATAAAAATATTCTTTTTAGTGAATCAAAAACATACAGAGAAACCACTGTAGTCTGATTCACTAGCAAATGACAAAATTTTAAAAA
Source organism: Danio aesculapii (assembly GCF_903798145.1). NCBI lineage: Eukaryota > Metazoa > Chordata > Actinopteri > Cypriniformes > Danionidae > Danio > Danio aesculapii. Next base: position 41,388,054 of record NC_079452.1, on the reverse strand, counting down.
AGAATCCTTTTTAAGTGAATCAAAAACATGCAGAGGAACCATTGCAGTTAGATTCACTAGCAAATTACTCTAACGATAAGATTCTTTTTAGTGAATTAAAAACATACAGAGGAACCACTTTAGTCTGATTCACTAGCAAATGACTCTAATGAAAGGATTCTTTTTAGTGAATCAAAAAAATACACGAGGAACCACTGTAGTCTGATTCACTAGCAAATGACTCTAATGAAAGGATTATTTTTAGCGAATCAAAAAAATACATGAGGAACCACTGTAATCTGATTCACTAGCAAATGACTCTAATGAAAGGATTCTTTTTAGTGAATGGAAAACCAGTACAGCCCAGTTGCATGTGAATGATGTGGCTCTTTTTAGTGGAAAACTAACACAGCTTGTGTATAGTTTGATTGATTCTTAATTTATTCCAAGCGAATGATTCTTGACAATTTGATTTTAATCAATCAAACATATAAAATGCGACATTTTGCTTTGCTTGGTTTAATATTAATATAAATGTAATATTAATAATAATTGTGTTTTTTATATTGGCAAAGTCTTAGCATTGGATTGCATTGACTCTGCCTCTAAAAAATTCATCCATGCCAACAAATGTTTTACACGGATTTTCTAACAACATATATAATCATTTGGCATTTAAAATAATCTTTAGTAGATGAATTAAGAAACCAGAATGCAGTGAAGTAAAAACCATAATTGATCCATTATTTTTGATTCCCATCATAATCTATCACATATATCTCCCCTTACGTTCACTAGCCCATGAACTACTATAAGTAGAGACTTTGGCCCATCTCTTGACCCTCATAGCATCAGAGTTCAATCTCATCAGCTCTGGCTGCAATGCTGGTTGTGTTCAGGCCAAGGCCGGCTGGTCTTTATAGCTTAAGACCCCATTTTAATTACACTTGGCCAGAGAGGAAAGTTAACACCGCTAAGTAATTGTCCTCAAGGTCACCAAGCGAGTGCACACTCCATGATGGATTAGAGCCATTCAGTTTGGGAAGTGTTCTATTTGCAGCCTTTGAAGATCTGTCTCTTGTGAATATGGTGCCATTATCGTTCATTTTTTACAGACTAAGTGCATGCTTGTTTTCTTTAATGGAGTTGCTTTTGTGCTTCTGATAAAGCTGCCCCCTTCTGGCCATAAATATATTTTCAGGCTTTATGTTTAAAACTTCTTTATTTTTTTAACTTGATTTTATTTATGAATAACTCTTGTTGTTTGTGTTTTTTTTTTTTTTTTTTTTTGTGAAGCACATTGGTAAACTTGGGTTGTTTTTAATTGTTAAACTGTCATTTTCATACTTCAAATGTGCAAGAAGTTCATATTTCATATTCAGCTCATTCATTTGTCTCATTGTCAGGTGCCACCAGGGATATCGGCTCGGCTTTGACCCGGATGTGCATGCGACACCGCAGCATCGAAGCCAAACTGCGCCACTTCACCAAGTGAGTGATCGACCCATGCAATGGCGTGATCCCTTTCATGCCTCGCTCCCCGCCAGTCAGACGCACAGACAGGATTTTATGTCTCTGCCAGTCATTGATTTTCCACTGCGGAGATAAGCAAACATCCATAGATCAATCAACCTGCTCAGATGTTTTAAAGCGCCTGTCGTCTTCAGAGAGACCGAATTAGCTCATGGATTTGACCTTAAAGGAACAGTTCACTCGGAAATGCACACTTTCCTAGTCATTTAATCTCCAGATGATTTCAAAATAATTATGGTTTTTACTTATTCCGTGGAACACAAATGGAGATGTGTCAGCCATAATTTATTTCTGGGACAGCACGCTGAATTTGCAGTATCACTTCTCTAGTCTTCCTACATGATTCTTCAGAAATTGTCCACTCAAAACATTATGTTTGCTGTTTGTTCAAACTGCTTATTTAAAAAATGAGCAGAAACAGAGTTTTTGGGGGGAAACTTAATTGTTTTATGTTCAATCCACTTCAATTTATAAAAAATAAGTAGGCTATATTCCTTCATGTTGTCCCAACACAAGTCATTTCTGCAGCATTTTTTACAGTGTAATAAATTGTTTTTGTGGAAAATGTGTTTTTTTTATTATTACTTTTATTGAACAGTGAGGTTGTAAACTGATAAAAAGTTAAGATATTTAAAAAAATTCTGTTTAGTCAAGAAATGAACAGTATGATTATATAAAAATTATACTTGTGAGCTAATTATAATAAGAAAAATAACAATAAAGAAAAATAATAATTAATAATAAAAAGAGCATTTAAATTCAAATAAATGTTAATGATAATCGTAAATGTTTCTTGATCAGCATATTAAAATCATTTGAGAAAGATCTCGTCACTGAAAATATTGTTGTTGTTGTTGTTGTTGTTGATGTTGTTGTTGTTGTTGTTGTTGTTGTTGTTGTTTTAAAGGTGCAGTATGTAAGTTTGACACCCAATGGTTGAACATAGTATTACACGCCTAGTTCAAAACACACGCAAGTGCAGGTTGCCAGTTTGACGACATCAAGTGTGCCTAACTATTGAGCCTAAAGGCTTATCTAAGGCTGATTTAAATCGTGTTCTAAATAAAACCAACACCTGAAATAGAAACGGCTTCTATTTCTTGCACATGAACAACAGGATAAATTGACAATGTTTACGTCAGGTCCACCTCATATTCAGTGTTAAATGCTTGTAATGTGAGATTGAAAGCCATTTTACTTGACATTTATTAATCTACTGAAAGCAGCAGCAGATAGTTCACCTCAGATCTTGAAAATAAAATAAACCGTTCGAAATTGAACTTTAGAACTGTGACTCAGTGTAAACCAACACATATCAGTGATTCAGCATCTTCATTTAATAATGTTAAAGAGGTTTAATATTTATTAATTATATAGTAAACCATTTTGTTGGAGTGCAGTAAGTGCACTAATCATTTATTTGCTTCTGAATGGCTGTATTTAAATTTGTTGTGTTTTATCACGTAGAATGTTGTTAGGACATGCAATTACAACCTGTAACCTGCTCACCTAATGTTTACATTCGTATTATTTATGTTATTTGCTAGTTAATAACCTCATGTGGAACTATGAATCTGCGTCTCCTTTCGGAGTTTGCTACTGTCCACCAGAGGTCACATTTCGGTCGCGGATGCATGTTTGGATAGTCTTCCTGACTGAAATGCGCGGTTTTCCACAAAGGCAACCTGGAGTACTAAAATATAATTGGCATTGGGCTGGTTAATTGAATCAAAACAAAGATAGAGTTCCGGCATGTAACAGACATTTTCAAAGCAGAATATCTAACTTCAGCATTGTTTTTCAGATAAACAAGAATGTTCACTTAGCATGTTCCTAAATATCTGCAAACATATGGTATTTTTAAGCTTTAGAAGAGTTAAAAACTTACATACAGCACCTTTAAAATAGCAAAACATCTCTTTTAAATGATAGATTCCAGGTAATACTTTATATAAAAGAGCAATTTCAGAATATTACTGTTTTTACTATATTTTCTATCAAATAAATATAGTCAAAATGTAAAAAAATTTTTCTGCCAAATTAAAAAATGTAATAATTACAAACTTTAAATCCATAGTCTGTGTGTAAATTGTGCATAAAAAATATACTCAAGCCCAAAATTATTTATACCCCAGGTTATGACTAATTTTAGGCTTGAATGTAAATGTATGCAATTATATAAGGTATATTTTATGCCCAGCTATATAATTCTGTAAATTTCTTAATTTATTCAATTTATTTTTAAGACTATGCCCTTAAACAATACTGTGTTGGGTGATTAAATTATTTCTGTTGTTTAATTTTAGCCTTTTTATTCATTATTAGTGCTCTAATGGAAAAAATGATTGCCCCACTCCAAGACAAGATCGAAGAGTGGAAGAAAACTGCAGCCCTGCTTGATAAAGACCATGCCAAAGGTACACGACTGAATTTTCTCGGCTGTCAATAAGCAAACCTGTTCATTCTCTCTGCAACGCTAACATCTCTGTCCTAAATTTACACCTTTCTTCTGCTGACCAGAGTACAAGCGCTCCAGGCAGGAGATCAAGAAGAAGTCTTCTGACACAATAAAGCTTCAGAAGAAAGCCAGAAAAGGTCAGTCTCTGTTTTTTCCCCACTCAGTCAGCACTATGATTTCCCTTCTCACTCACACTCACTCTGTGGATGGTGTTCAGGGGATTACTGCGTTCGGTATGGTAAAGATTTAGTGAATATGTGTCACGCTGGGGTCTTTTCTCACTCAGCTCTCTCTTGCATGCTAACTACTTCTGATGCTAAGATTAATTAGGTCAAAGCCAGATTATAAAGAGTGTCACAGTAGCCCTATTGAGGATATTATGATAGCCAGTAAATTATACCACCATCTAGTGAAGAGATGATACCATTTGGTTCACTTTTGAAGAGGACGTTTTATAAAAGATTCACTTTTGTAAATGCTGATGAATTTCCACAGTGTATGTAAACAACCAGCCTGTAATGGTAAAAATCCATAAATAAAAAACAGGCGGTTCCAGATTTTCCCCTACTGTGATGTCACAAGCCCCACACATGACTTGTGATTACCTTGTGACTATGTTTTAGATCTATTTGATGATTCAATAATTCAGTTTATCATGATAATAAAAATGTGCAATATTGATATAGTAAGTGCTTCAAAATGCTGTCAATTTTTTATTTATTTACAGTGAATTTTGAGTGCTTTTTAAGAATATTAGTTTTGTATTTGCAGTGGTGTTCATAACAATGTCAAATAACTGGAGACATTTATCTTAATTTTTCACACACAACTCAAAAATAAACAAATATGAAGCTTCACATGTTGAGCCAGTCTATAAATGAAGAAAGGACAATTTATAGAATTTTTCTCTTTCACCATCACCACTCATGACTGTTGTTTGAATTCATGTGCACGAGGTAACAGTAAAAATGTAAGTTGCTTGCCCTTTATTGGTGTCGCGATTCAAGTTAATCCACATCCAACAGAGTTCTTATTAATTTTGCTGTAAAAATACATTACAAAAAGGAATTCTAATTGTATTTTCAACAGGAAACTGATTTCTAGTGACAGTTTTAGTTTTTTAAACTTTAAAATATTACTGAAGAGAGACAGCTGGAGAGCCACATATTTTTGGTCATAGAGCCACATGTGGCTCCCGAGCCATAGGTTCCCTACCCCTGGTTTAGGTACACATTGTGATACTACTGTATACCGTGATAAAAGCTTTAGCGATTTATCGCATTAAGAAAATTTGATACCCGCAGAAGCCTACACTGTTTAAACTTGTTTTTTTGCCCTCACTTGTGATCACATTGACAGAATGCACATTTACACCATGTATAAACAGAGTCAAAAATGTGCAACAGACATGCTTGCTATTGCATTCGCTTGCATTTCTTCACACCTTTGCGATCTCTTCATGCTGTTTTTCTCTCTGTCTTTCATACTGTGATTGGCTTGGCTTCTGCGTATAAACTCTAGAGCTACCAGGTACGTATTCAAGCAGTTCTTTCATAACTGATCACATTTAGCATAACTAAACTCGATTTCATTTCATTCCAAGGTGTTTTGCGTGCATTTCATCAGAATGTTTTAGTGTCTTCTCAAATGCTCCATTGTTTGCTCAGCATGTTCATCTTATTGTCATTCTATCCATCAGACATAATAAGCATCCGTGTTGTCAAAGTCCATCACATTGTACAATCGTTGAGTCTGGGGTGTTTAGATTCAGAGCATCATCAACTCATCTATTTTCATTATATGGTCACGAAGGTTTCCTTGCATGAAGCCTGACAATGCCTGTTTGCTGTGTTGACATCATCCTCCTGTATCTGTCTTCGTTTTGATGACCCATGGGACATCTGTGTTTTCATGTGACGTAAATGGAAAATACACATTTTCAGTTCATCCAGTTAGTGCATCTTGGTGCTGTTCAGAAGTTTGGGTTTTGAAAAATGTTATTAATTGTTGAAAGAAGTCTTATGCTCAAGGCAGCATCTGAAATCTGCATAAAACTAAAGGGAAATCAGCAGTACTGTTGAATATTTTAACAATCTAAAGTTCCTGCTTTCTGTTTTAGCGTATTTTAGTTGTTTATTCAGGAGTCACACTTTATTTTTTAAGTGTCACATGATCTTTTAGAAATCCTTCTAATATGCTGATTTGGTCTCCAAAAACATTTCTTATTATAGTCCATGCTGAAATACTGATACAGTAAAGTATTGAATACAATGATATACACTTTCAAAATATGCATACTTTGCATTTCATATTTCAGGTGAAAATAAAAAATTCCCCCAAAATTAAAAACAACAACATAATTTTATAAAACAGTCATAAACTAAAATTTAAAAAAAATACTATATAGACCTTTTTCATTTTTCAGACCTTGCATTTAACGGTCAACATAATCTTAAATCTTAATTAAATATTTTGGTTTAAAAAACGTATGTACATTTATATTCATTAACATATGTATTATATCATCTTTGCATCAAAATACAAAAAAAGAATTAGCACTTATGTGAGGTGTTTCTTATGCAGGGTCAATGGGAGGGCAGTAAATTTGACATTGGTCTCTCTTCTTGCTGCCGTTTTTAGTCTCACACATTTTTTTGTCTTCATTTTCTGAACATCTCGATAACATCAGTGTGGAGTTTCTCTTTTATTATTTCAGCAAATGCGATTGTAAAAATAATTATTTGTTGTATTCTCTCATTCACTGCGCTTTAAGTTTACATAACTATGATGACTTCCGTTACTGGAAACCCGGAAATGTAAAAAGGATCATCACAATAAGTTTGGAGACAATAAAAAGTTTTGAGTTTTCATGAAAAATGTAAAGTTTTATTTCTATAAACTGTAAAATTATTTTTCGATCATAATGAGAAATTGTAATTGTTAAATCATTGTATATATAATTATTAATAACACATTTGTGATGTATATAAACCCCATGAGAGTAAATGAATTTTAATTACATCTATATCTAATGAACGCTCAAGGACAGCCCAAATTAATGAAAGATACACTACCGGTCAAAAGTTTGGGGTCAGGTTTTTTTTTTTTTCATGTTTTTTTTTAAGAAAATTATTCTGTTCATCAAGGTGCCGTTTAAAAAAATTAAAATCAAATTTTTAAATAACTGCTTTCTTGTTGTATGTAGTTTCAAATAAAATAATTACCCCAGTCATTATTGCTTTTATCACTATTATCATTAATAATAATAATGATAATAGGGTGTCACGGTGGCGCAGTGGGTAGCATGATCACCTCACAGCAAGAAGGTCGCTGGTTCAAGCCTCGGCTGGGTCAGTTGGCATTTCTGTGTGGAGTTTGCATGTTCTCCCTGTGTTTGTGTGGGTTTCCTCTAGGTGCACCGGTTTGCTCAACAAATCCAAAGACATGTGGTACAGGTGAATTGGGTAAGCTATATTGGCCGTAGTGTATCTGTGTGACTGACTGTGTATGGATGTTGCAGTAATGGTTTGCAGCTGGACAGGCATCCACTGCGTAAAACCGATGCTGGATAAGTTGGCGGTTCATTCCGAATAATAATAACAATAATAATCACTAATATTAGAATGATTTCTGAAAAATCATTTGACTCTAAAACAAGTCTGCTGAATAGTTCATTTCGTTTCAATAAAAAACCCAAACTTTTGAACGGTTGTGTAATTTTATGGGATGGCAGTGATATCTTCAGTGGTTGTTTTGTGTCCTCACTCTCTGTGTCTGTGTGTCGGTTTCAGGTCGTGGAGGTCTTCAGCCGCAGCTAAACAGTGCCATGCAGGATGTGAATGACATGTATCTACTGATGGAGGAGACGGAGAAGCAGGCAGTTCGTCGAGCTCTGCTGGAGGAGAGGGGAAGATACTGCACCTTCATCAGCTTCCTGCAGCCTGTGGTGGTGAGAGGGCAATAAAGTTACTTTGAGGGGGTCTAGCAAGATGTACAGTTAAAGTCAACATTTTTTCTTTTTCAAATATTTTCCAAATGATGTTTAACAGAGCAAGGAATTTTTCACACTATTTGCGACAATATTTTGTCTTCTGGGGAAAGTCTTATTTGTTTTATTTCAGCTAGAATAAATCCAGTTTTTCTTTTGTTTTTTAAACTATTTTAAGGCTAATATTGTTTTCCCCTTTAAGCAATTTTTTCGATTCTCTACAGGACAAACAGTCATGTTTAGAAATGTGTTAAAAAAAACTTCTCTGTTAAACAGAAATTGTGTAAAAAATATACAGGGTGGCTAATAATTCTGACTTCTAACTATATGTTCATAATATATAAAGACTGCAATCACTTTATTGTTAAGTATATGTAAGTGAAGCCTGATCTCGTACAAGACTGGTAGTGTTAGTTATTTCAATTTAAGCTTAAATAAGCACATTGTTTTGTATAAAATATATGATGAGTATGGATAAAATATTTTACTAATTATTGCTGCAATATTTGTAAATGAAATGCTACTGTCATTTTCAGTGCATAATGTAAAACATCACACATGTAAAAGTAAATACATATAATTATTTACATGTAACATTTGTAACCCTGAAACACATGACCACAAGTGCTAGTTTTTGGAAATTGAGATTTATTTGGTTTATTTGGTTTGTTAGAACAGAACAAAGTTTGGCCGAAAAACAACAATATAACTATCTGAAATCTGAGGGTTCAAAAAATCTAAATATATTGATGAATTCGCCATTAAAGATATCCAAATTGAGTCCTTAGCCATGCGTATTACTAATCAAAAAAGTACATTTAGAAATTTACAGTGAGACATTTACGCCCCATTCACACGAGGTGTCAGCTTCAACGCTTCCCATTCACTTTGAATAGGTGACATCAGGCGTTGCCGAACTGCATTGTGGATCCGTCGGCGCCGTTTCAGAGGCGTTGCTCGCTGCAGAAGTTGGGACTTGCTCAACTTTTCAAGCGCCAACGGAAGCGTCAGCCAATCAGATCGCTGTATGCAAATACGCCAGCTCAGGCAGTGGCCTATTACTGACTAATTTCATTGGCTGACGCTGCTATGACGATCGTGTCAGCCCCAATTCTGACACGCCCTCTGTCAAGCATTGACACTGATGCCCCGTATGAATGGGGCGTTACAGGATGCCTTCCTGGAACATGATTTGAAAGGGATAGTTCACCCAAAAATAAAGTTTTACTCACTATTTACTCACCCTCAAGTGGTTTCAAACCTGCTTCAAACTTTTTCTTTCTTCTGAACACAAAAAAAGATATTTTGAAGATAGCTGAAAACCTGGAACCATTGACTACCATGGTTTTGTTTTTCCTATAAAAGTCAATGGTTACAGGTTTCTTTTGAGTTTTTAACTCTAAAGGTTTTAAACAAGTGAAGGGTGAGTAAATGATGATAGAATTGTCATTTTTGGGTGAACTATCCCTTTAATGATCATTAAAATTGTAACGATTTTTGGCAAAAAAGAAAAATCAACCATTTTGACTCATATAATGCATTTTTAACTATTGCAAAAGATACACCTGTCCAGGGTCACATTTATTATAGAAACATACAAACACAGATTTCTGAGTTTAGATATAACATTTTTCAGATGTAATGACAAAATAAATCATTATATAGATAGCGCTGTCACCTCGCAGCAAGAAGGTCGCTGGTTCAAACATCGGCTGTGTCAGTTGGCATTTCTGTGTGGAGTTTGCATATTCTCCCCGTGTTTGCGTGGGTTTCCTCTGGGTGCTCCGGTTTCCCCAACAGTCCAAAGACATGCGCTATAGGTGAATTGGGTAAGCTAAATTGTCCATAGTGTATGTGTGTGAATGAGAGTGTATGGGTTTTTCCCAGTGATTGGTTACAGCTGGAAGGGCATCCACTGTATAAAACATGTGCTGGGTAAGTTGGCGGTTCATTCCTCTGTGGCAACCCCAGATTAATAAAGGGACTAAGCTGAAAAGAAAATGAATGAATGAGATACTTAGATATTACATTTTACAAATTGAATAAGAGGAAGAAGTATTTGCTGCCTTACTAAAATGAAAATTCTAAAGGATATGAATCTACATCTTTCCTCAGGTGGGTGAAATTGCCATGCTGGGAGAAGCCACTCATCTTCAGGCCATCATTGAAGACCTCACAGTGTTGACCACTGACCCCCATAAACTACCAGAAGCTAGTGAACAGGTGCTGAAACACACACATAAACATCACCTAACACACACACACACACACACACACACACACACACACACACACACACACACACACACACACACCATAAGAACAAATTCTACTTCTGATTTCCTCTAGGTGATTTTGGACCTTAAAGGGTCTGACTATAATTGGTCCTACCAGACACCTCCTTCCTCTCCCAGCAGCATCGGATCCAGAAAAAGCAGCCTTTGCAGGTGCTTATCTTATCTTTTTTTTTTTTTTTTGCATTTCTAAAAATGGTAGTTTCAAAGGGGGGTGCAATATAAGCAACCATCTTTGGTTTTCCTAAAGAATCTTACAGGGAACAGTCCTTAAAATCTATATTTTTTAGTCTGCACTCTCAGAAATAAAGGTACGCAAGCTGTCACTGGGGTGGTATCTATTCAAAAGGTACATATTTGTACTTAAAGGGTCCATATTGGCACCTCCAAAGTATATATTAGAACCTAAAAACACTTTTGTACTAATATGTACCCTTGAGGTATTAATATGGATTTTGGTATTAATACCTTTTGAAAAGGTACCACCCCAGTGACAGCTTGCGTACCTTTATTTTTTATGAGTGTGGATAACCTTTAAGGCAAGACACTGCTGGTGAAAATGCACTTTTATCTCATTTAGAGATTTAGGGATTTAGTGAAATACACTTTTGAGTGTTTCATCACACTTTATCAGTTGCTGTTTGTAGATTTCTGTTACAGTATATCTTTTCAAATACCTTTTCTCAAAGTGAGTTTCTCCTGCTTAAATCTCCACTTTAGCAGCTATTACACCCCAAATCTGTATTCTGAAGGTTTTTAGTGAGGCATTTGTTCACACATAATTTGCCCAATTACACACATTTTATTCTACAAAATTGTGAAAGTGTAGTGGACTTTTTCAGTGTTTTCTGAATTACAACAGATAAAAAGAGACCTGAAATTTGAACCTGAGTTTATTTGCATATCCAAAGTGCTAGTTTTAATGCAATCAACCAACTGAGGAAGTATTTAAAGGGATCGTTCAATCAAAAATAAGAATTGCCTCATCATTTACTGTCCATCATGCGGTTTTAAAACTATCCGAGTTTCTTTCTTGATAAAAGAAGATATTTTGAAGAATGCTGGTTGCTAGAACCAATCAACTTCCATAGTAGGAAAAAAATTACCATGGACGTCCATGGGTGCTAGCTACCAACATTTTTCAAAATATCTTCCTTTGGGTTCAACAAAAGAAAGTAACTCAGATGTTGAACAAGTGAAGGGTGAGTAAACGATGACAGATGGTGAACTATTCCTTATGTGGGATCAAACATTCCATGAATTTTAAAGGTTCCATAGATGCCAGTAAAGCTTTTTTTTAATATTGTTTGTGTGTTCTTAACAATTCTTATTTGCATTGAGACATTCTTATTTGCATTTCAAAAAACACTGATGTTTTTTTTTGTGTTCCTGTCAGTTTGGTTCATCTTCCTCCGGGTGGCGCTCATCGTCTGAGCAGCGTCTCCTCTCATGATTCTGGATTCGTCTCTCAAGATGCGAATGTTCACTCCAAACCCCCCTCCCCGATGCCATCTGACATCACCAGCCAGGTCCTTACTCCTTCATTTAGTGCAGAGGTTCCCAAGCTTTTTCGTATAAAGGACTAAAAACCAATTATCATTGATAGATTGATAAACTATTTCATGATAATTCTAAATAAATAGAAAACATTACTTTGAATCGCATTAACTAATGCAGTATAACTTTTTTAATTAGAACTTATTGCAATTAAAACATAATCACATTAATAACAGTGAAGTCCAATGCTGAATACACTAGTTAAGCAGAATCTGCCTTTGCCTTGATTTGCTCACCAAAGACCTCCTGTTGTGTGACAGTATGCACATTTAAAAAATCTGACTAATTGACACCATTTAAATGTAAACATTTAATTTCAGTTAGTTTTTACATTTTATTAGCTTAACAATAAAACAATCAAATAAAAGTTTACATTAAATTTGAAGTGACAACCTCTAAACCATCCCCATCATTCTCCCTCTCTTCTCAGATGGGATGGTGGGCCAAATCAAAGGTTACCATGAGCCAACTTTGGCCTGCAGTCCCTTGTTTGGGCATCTCTGATGCAGTGTCTTGGTTTTGTTTTTATATATTGTCTATTTTTGCCTCACTTATCTGTCCTTATATTTAACAGAAGTCGTCCAGTTCTGCGTCCTCAGAGGCTTCAGAAACCTGTCAGTCAGTCAGTGAGTGCGGCTCTCCCACAATAGTAAGTGTTATTCGAAGATTGGAATTTTGGTTAATTTTTTATTTAATGTACATCCCAATATTCTGTTGTCATTATTATTATTATTATTATTATTACTATTATTATTATTATTTTTATTAGATTTTTCATGATTTGCAATTATGTTCCTCATATTTCTTTAACTTTACCATTTTAAACATACCGTCACATATAACATTAACTATAAAATTAATTATTATTAAATATATTTATAACATATAATATAAAAATCCATTGAATATAACAACCACCAAAAGATTGGAAAAATAAAGAGTTTCTTAAGCACACCAGGTGATATTTGTTTATTCAAAATAACAAAAATAAATACATTTTTCATAATTTATTGAAGTTTAAAATTAAAATGATTCTTTTGAAATACTTTTTTTTCTTGTGATGGCAAAGAAAAATATTTCAGCATCATTACTACAGTCTTTAGTGTCACATGGTCCTTCAGAAATAATTATAATATGCTGATTTATTAAAAAAAACATATTAAAGAAATATACTTATAATTACATTTTTACATATCTAATATATAATTACATATTACATCTCTTTTAATGAAACAAAAATCTGCTAATGGATCATTTTATGCAATGGATCCCTTGTTAAATATGACAGTGCATATTTTGTGTGTGTATATATATATATATATATATATATATATATATATATATATATATATATATATATATATATATATATATATATATATATATATATATATATATATATATATATATATATATTGTGCATAAAAAGAGTTAAGACAGCTGTTTGAGTGATTTTGATGAATTATCAAGCTGTTGGGGTTTTTTTCACTGAAGTTCTCCATGTTTGACTGGTCATCCTGTCATCCACAGTTGGGCTCATCCTTTGCTACCTTTCGCCCGTCTCACTGTTTTAATGAGTCCATCAGGCCTCACTCTTACATTCTTCCTGCGTCCCCTTCATATAATCAATCCCCAGGATCAAACTCCCCTTCACCCACAGCAAAGATTCCTTACTGGAAGGTTCGTTTTTTTCATTTGCACCACTTTTGTTTGTTTTCTTATGCTCTGTTATTTTTATTCATTTTAACTTGTTTGTTTTAATCTCATCCCATTTAATTGCTTGCTCATCCGTTTCTCATTATTAACCAACATCCGGCTCCTGGTTCATTTTCATTACAGTAAACACGTACTGAATGAGTAAATCCAGGTTGTGTGCAGTTCTGGCTATATTTCAGTGACCCTGAACCCAGTTTTTCCCCTGCAGCAGGACTGGTCAAAGGTCGGTCAGTATGAGCAGTCATCTGTCGGTCAGCAGCGCAGGACTGAAGCTGCAGAGCCCTCTAGTGGGGCAGGAGGACATACACACACACACCCAGAGGACACTTACAGGCTCGCTAGGATGAACTCTAAAGATGCCAATGCCAAGGTACAAGTTGAATACAAAGCTGAAAAGAATATACAGTTGAAATCATAAATATTTGGCCTAAATTATTGTATATTTTAGATAGTATATAGTAGATATTTTTCAACACATTTTTAAACATAATAGTTTTAATAATAATATCTGTTTTATCTTTGTTATGATGACCGTACATAATATTTTACTAGATGTTTTTCAAGATACTAGTATTCAGCTTATAGTGCAATTTAAAGGCTTAACTAGGTTAATTCGGCAAGTTAGAGTAATTAAGCAAGTTATTGTATAACGATGGTTTGTTCTGTAGACAATCGAAAAATATTGCTTAAAGGGGGCTAATAATATTGACCTTAAAATGTTTTTTTTAATTAAAAACTGCTTTTATTCTAGCCAAAAAAAACAAATATAACTTTCCCCAAAGAAATAATATTATTGGAAATACTGTGAAAAAACCCTTGCACTGTTACACAGAAATTCGCAGGAAGACTTTTAATTCTGACCTCAACTGTACATATCATTTCATGGTTACATTGTTAATGTCTCTCTCTCTCTCTCTCTCTCTCTCTCTCTCTCTCTCTCTCTCTCTCTCTCTCTCTCTCTCTCTCTCTCTCTCTCTCTCTATATATATATATATATATATATATATATATATATTTAATTAAATATAAAAAAATAAATAAATTACAGAGAAATATGCAGGCTCCACAACTCAACATATGTCAAACCAACCCCACCTATAATGAGTTACTATCTCTAATGACTGTTTTCGCTGTATTTTTGATCAAATAAATGCAGCCTTGGTGAACATTCATTGAAGACTTTCTTGCATCTTGTTTGACAGAGTTTTTCTGACATTTTCCATGTTTCTGTTGTTGTGTGTTAGCATGGTAAGCTGGTATCGTCGGCCGCTAGTGAGCTGGCTATGGTTCTGACTCGTGGCCTCAGTATAGAGCAGGCGCAGAAGAGCAGCTGTGACTCTCTTCAGTACTCCAGTGGATACAGCACACAAAACACCACACCGTCCTGCTCGGAGGACACCATCCCCTCACAGGGTAACACACACACCACACCACACATCAACACAAAGCTGAACTAAGTGCATTCTGATACATTTCTCAGTAAAACATTTAGATTTTAAATTGATTCTTTTATTGGGATGCTATATAATTAGATTTAAGTGCAAATCTGGTTTATTGTTTTATGTATTAATCTAACAAAATAGATCAGGGTTAAAAATTTAGTTCACCACAAAGAATATGTTAGGAGAAAATTGCAAATAAATGTAAATAAACATGGAGGCCATACTAATTATATAATTAATATTTTTACTACCTTCATTTGAATTTGAATGTATTATTTTCTTATCCTAAAGTTGTTTAGATAACCAGACTCTTATTTTGAAAGAATATAACTGTTTAATATATATAGAAATTAATTTAAAAATAGTTTTATCTATTTTATTGAAATCATTTATTTCAATTAGAGAAATAGTACGGAAAAATGAGCAGTTTGAATTTCTCGACAAAGAAAATGACTCCATTAGACTCCATTTTGCTCCTCACTGGATGTGGATAGCATACTTTCAACAGTAATTAGTATGTTGCTGAGCTAACAAAATGGTACTCTATTAATGTAAAACTGCATAACCCAAACAATCAATAGAAATTCAATTAAGTTTAAGATTTACTAATCCCTGCACAATGTCAGCAAGGTATACTAGTTTGTTACTGCTTTTTAATCACATTGTGGGCATGATTTACAAATGTCTTACTTTAAGCTATTGTTGAGCACTTATTAGTTATATGTTACCTAATTTTATGTAAATCGTGTGTACTAGCACAAAATTCACTTGAGGTAAAAAATAATCTGTGAGAAAACTAGAATGGGCGACGTAGAACTCTGTGTTTGGGGTGAATCCAGTATAACAACTTGAACTGATTAAGTGAAATGCACATAAATAGTTGAAACATGGCTACTGTTTTTTAAGACCAGGGCTGTTTCTCAATATGCGTTCTTTAGCTTTCTAGCGTCCTCGTGTTCTTGTGTAACATCATCATCAACTGTCAAAGTTTACTTCCAAAACCCAAGACTGCAAGAATGGAGGACACGTGAAAGTTCCCGGATGTGTTCTTGATATTGAGGACACATCGATGCAGACTTGAGCTCAAAATTCGTTACCAGAAGTCATTGCGGCCGAATAAAAGAGGTGGGAAGCGCAGCATATTATATAGATTTATTATTAAAGTTCAGAGATATAACTTATTTGTCTCAAGAGCTTTCCTAAATGAGACAGTGAAAATAAACATTAACATGAAAATCTTAATAAAGGCGTAAACACATTAAGGGTGTTTATTTGCTGAAATTCGTATTAAAATAAAGTTTTATTTGTATGGTGCAACGTATATTTGTAAGGTCTTTATGCATAGTATATATTGTGAAAACGGGAAAAACAATTAATCATTGTATAAATGCTGTAATGTTTAAATAATTTTCAGCTAAAAACACGTGAAAGTCATGTGACCACATCAGGAAGAACACAGCATCTCATTTCTCAGAGGACGCGTTCTCTGTTTTCCTGGTCTCCTGAGTTCGTTCTTCCGAGGTAACGACAAGAACGGTCTCCACAAGAACACGAGTCCATTCTCAGCATTCTTGGAATTGAGAAACAGCCAAGGTGTTTGTTTCAGTCCTGGAATGCCACTGTCCTATAGACTCCAACTAAACACACCTCAACCAGCTATCAAACCCTTTAGGCTCTAGATTGAGCTCTGCAGTATCTTGGCCCTCCAGGAGCCCCTGGTTTAGATAATGACATCTCTTCTCCTTTCCTCTTTGCAGGATCTGAATATGATTGTTATTCCATGAACGGCGACGCTGATAACGACACACAAACAGACTTTGACAAGTCCTCTACCGTCCCCCGCCACAGCAACCTGGCCCAAAACTACCGGCGAATGATCCAGACTAAGAGGCCGGCCAGCACTGCGGGGCTTCATGGAGCACTGGCCGGCCCTACAACCAATGGGAAAGGAAGTAACATCATCGCCTCAGGGACAGCCACCATTCGTAGAACCCCTTCGTCCAAAACAAACGTGAGGCGCACCCCTTCCACTGTGGGTCCCATTCCCATCCGACCGCCAATAGTCCCGGTAAAGACGCCAACTGTCCCAGACTCACCTGGATTCCCCAGCCCTCCTCCAGAGCACAATGGAAGTGAGGAAAGCCTGTATAATGACGACTCGATGGAAATACTAGAGTACAAAGCTTCTCCAAAGCGAATGAGCCTGCCAACATGGGGATCTGGGGGCGGAAGCGTCTACTCCCAACCGCCTGGAGCTGCAGGCTTCAGTTCAGAAGAAGACCAGATACTTGCTGCCAATCGCCATAGTCTGGTGGAAAAGATTGGAGAGCTGGTGGCTAATGCTCACGCTCTGGGCGAAGGCCAGTTCCCGTTCCCTGCAGATCCACAGGCTGACCAGAGCCTCCAGCAGGATGAAGGGCATGAAAAGGGAGGAGAGGACATGCTGAAGACCATCCGCAGAGGAGTGCGTCTCAGGAAAGTGAGTTCCAATGACAGATCTGCACCAAGGATCATGCGATAGTCCAGCCGAGTCTATTAACTTTTCAAATGAAGAGGAACAATATATGTAAAAAAATATGGAGAAGGTTCAGTGTTAAAATCTGGCATCTAAGGCCCCGATCACACTGAATAAGCTAAATAAAATGTGTTTTTGTTGACTTTAGAAATAAGCACTGCGTTGCTCCTTTATCTTGCTAGGCAACCACTGTATCAATGATCTTGGTGCTGGAGTGCGTGACGTTGGGCACTTTTTACACACAGAGTTGACTTCTTTCAACTGCAGGTGCACTGAACGCTCCGTCAAAAATGTGAGGTGCAACAGGTGGTTAAAATGTGAGGCACCCGGCACAATTGACAACCATTTAAAACCATTTATCTCACCACATATAAAAATGTGTTTGTTGTGATCGGGGCCTAACTAAAATGCTAGAATCGATGTTATGAGTTGAGTGCTTATGGACTAGGGGCTGAACGACTTCAAATTTTTTTGAAGCCAACTTTTATGCTATTAAATTCTAGTCGACGTCGACTAGTCGCTGGTGATGTCATCAATAAAACACAAGATGCAATTGTTGTGCAACATGCCACAATTTACAATTTCCAAAAAAAATATATACAGATGATGTTGACACCTCATTGTACGTTGCAAAAACAGTGAAACATTACCAAGGACTCATTTTAGTGCAAAACAAATGCCTTGTCAACACTGCTTATTTCATTAACAACACAACATTAGCACTAATTTTACTGCAATATGCAGAGTCAACACATTGATTACTTCACATTCTACTAAGAATGTAACAACAAAACAATTTAGTGCAAAAGTCATGCATAAGTCATCAGCACATAGAATAGATTCATGGCAAGTTATTTCATAACAGCATAACGCATCAGTCAGAGTCCTGCTCTGTGGCATATTTTACTGCTATGATAATAGTGTGGGCCAAAAAGCTACTCTAAATATTAGCTTAAGTCTGGCCTTTTCGTGGTTATTGGCTCATTTTGGTTATCAGATGCCTCTTCACTGTGTACATCTTCACTACTTTCACCTGCGATAATATTTACACAAGGTATGAAGTTTGCCACACCTACAGGGCTGCACGTTTCAAGTTTCTATGACAAAATATGTAAGCATCTGCTTTGCAGAGGACAACAGTTAATCACATCATTTTTCAAGTGTTGCGTAAATGCAGTTGGCTAGCATCTGCTCTAGGGTATTTGCATGGAGCGATCTTCGTGGCTGATTTCTGTTTGATTTAAAGTTCACACTGACATAAGAGTAAACATTCATTCATTCATTCATTCTATTTTCAGCTTAGTCCCTTTATTCATCAGGGGTCACCACAGTGGAATGTACCGCCAACTTATCCAGCATATGTTTTACGCAGCGGATGCCCTTCCAGCTGCAACCCATCACTGGGAAACATCCATGCACACTCATTCACACACATACACTATGGCCAAAATAGCTTATTCAATTCACCTATACCACATGTTTTTTACTTGTGGGGAAAACCCACGCGAACATGGGGAGAACATGCAAACTCCACACAGAAATGCCAACTGACCCAGCCGAGGCTCGAACCAGCAACCGTCTTGCTGTGAGGCGAACAGTAAAGTTTAAATAAATTCAATAATCTGAGGGCAGTTTCATTTGGTGAACTACTTTCGTGTGTAAGGCTGTCTCGTAGTTCAGGTCAACAACCAAGTAATCTGTACAGCGCGCCTAGTCGACGTCAATCAAAAAGCATCATGGCAGAGCATTTAAGTCAACCAGTCTGTGCAACCCCTAGTATGGACTTGATGCTCTTCTGGACTATTCATGTTGTAGTTAAACTCACCAGATTTGAACTAATATCTCTTTGATGGACATATTATGATGGACATACTATGGCCTGAAGGATGAGAATGTAAAGTTGAATATGTGTATTAACATACTAGCCAGTTGTTCCTTTTTGGAGTTGCAAATTTGTAATGACTATGTTCTTTATGTTACTTCTATGTAACTGCTATGTTTTTGAGACATTTCCTCTCCCTCGTGTAACTATTGTAAAGAGCCAAAGTCTTGTTCTCAACTGAAAAGCTGCACAAAACGGCTTGTACCGCAGCTCAGACTCAGATGGACCACACAATCGAATCACCGCACATGCTGTAAACTGCCAAATAAAGCACATCAGTTGTACTAGTGCAGAGTAAGGATATTTTGGTTGTTATTGATGAACAATAAAGCTGTTAAATGCTTGTGGATCATTTTAGAAAATGTCATACATTTTTTATGGGATGTTTTCAGGAATTGTCCAGCAGGTGGTGTAAGCTCCTTAATTTGTGTGGGAGAGGTGCTACCATGGTATATATCATTGTAGGACCATGTTTGTTTGCAATATTATTGCCAGACAGTAATAGGATATATATCAAAGTACCGTATTATCACCATGTTTTAATGCTGTATAATATAACGCTATTGTCTGTTTTGAAGTCCTTTAAAATGGACAATCGTATTGTACTCCAGTATATGGTATAAACTGAATACAGTTTTGAATAATACATCAATAATACCATGGTGTTCTTAGATTTTGGAATGCCATGTAATGCACATGACTATGTTTATATATACTGTATAGATGCAGTAAATGAAAATCAACACTCAAAAAATTATGTTTGCTGTTTGATCAAACTACTTATTTAAAATTTAAAAAACTCCTGAGGTTTTTTGTGGGATAACTTAATTGTTTCAGGTTTCATCCACTTAAATTTGTAAGAACTAACTTTATTTCTTCATGTTGTTCCAACACAAATCGATTGTGTAGAACCCAACATTTTTTTACAGTGTAATATTGTGGTCTATATCACAAGCACTATGTGATATACTTTACTAGCCTACAGTAATTTCAGAGTGTCCACGGGGTCTTAAAAAAGTATTAAAAGATAAATTATAAGAAAATGGGGGCCCGTAAAAGGTATTATAAAGTCTTAATCGTGTTTTGCAAGGTCTTACATTTTGTTCAAGCGTTGTCCAGAGTGTTTGACACCAAAAACGCCATGCTCGATCCAAGCTCCTCCGTCCGGGTGATGTCACGTAATTTGCGGCAAACGCAGGACGGCAAAATGGCAAAATGTAGACTTTAAACTGTGGCTGAAGCCTGTCGCTGAAAACAACCAAGTAATTTATTCTTTCAAGCTTTGTTACCGAGCTTATCTAAGTTATGTTGCGTGGTTGTTCTCCATTGATTTAATTACAAATGTTTATTAAGTTTAAGGTTTGATACTGATTAAAACTTGAAGTGGCGATGAGGTCTTAAATATACTGAGCGGGTCTTTAAAAAGTCTTAAAAAAGCATTGAAATTACCTTTAGGATTCCTGCATATACCCTGAATTTGTTTTTAAAGTTGTACAAATGTCTTATTAGTCTACCTCCTTTTAGTTTATTCAGTTTATGCCTTCAGTTAACTTTTTCTGTACTTCAAAAGAATTAAATAGTAGACTAGACTTGTTATATACTGTATATTTACCCTATATGCTTACCCTATACTTAAAATTATTTTGATTAACATGTATAAATGCATACAGTTAGTATTTTAAGTAAACTAGGCTTTGTGTTTACTCTTTTGAATGTTTTGTTCACAGTCAGCTTTGGGGTTCTTTTTAGACTGGTGTGAAAATCCAAACCTTCTCCTAAATATACCTAAAACTAAAGAGATGGTTATTGATTTTAGAAACAGAGCACATAGCCAAACTCATCCCACATTAATTAATGGGCAGCACATTCAGTTAGTAAAAACTTGTTGAGCATGTTTTATAGTGGTATTATCGAAAGTATTGCAACATTCTGTGTGACCTGTTGGTATGGAAATGCTTCTGAGGCCCAGAAGAGGTCACTGGGGAAGGTGGTAACAACAGCCAGTAAATTGTTGGGAATAAAATAAAGTATCGATAGTACAGGTATATGTACAGAAAGAGTACAAAATAAGGCTATCATGATTGTCAATGATGAGAGACATCCTTTATCATACACCATGCAATTGTTGGTTGTTGATATTGTGTTCCCAGATGCGTAAGAAATAGGACAAAATTATCATTTATACCTCAAGTAATTAAGTTTTTTAATTTGTCCTCAGTTGATGGCGAGTAGACTGGATATTTCTTTAGAGTAGGGGTACCATGTTTTTTAAATGATTTAGTTGTATAAATGCCAAATGTGAAATGTCAGATGTCTCTGTGAGAGTATGCTGCAAATGAAATTTCCCTACGGGACAAGTAAAGTTTACTAACTAACATTGTTTTTAAAAAATTAACAAAGAAAATAGAGAGATTACAAATCTGTGAATTTTGCTGGTTGTATAAACGGAACCCACATTTATCTAAACTACAGTTAAAGGCCTGTTTCAAGAAATTAATTAAAGTGCAAGACTAGAATTTCTCATTTATATAAATGGTTTGATACACTGTAAAACCCAACAGTCAACTTTATCAAATGAAATGAGTGTAGTTAACTTAAAAATTACTGAAAGTTAATTCTACTCATTTGAAAAGAGTTTTGAACTCCGTTTTGAAGGTAAAGAGTTAATTAAATACCTCATTACTTCAGCTGAAATGGAGCAGGGTTCGTACACATTTTTACTACTAGAATTCCATGACTTTTCCAAGACTTTTCTAGAACTTTCAAGTACATTTTCATGACGTAATGTTTAATGTAGTCTACATATACATGATAAATAATAAGAAAAATAATGACGTTCAAATTTATTACAGTATATCATAGACCACGCAACAATCTATTTAGTTAAATTAGTTTTTATATCTATGTAAAATAATTTTGATAATGCTTACACAGCACAAACAATGTGAGAGCAAGTTTTTGGCCAAGGACAGAAAATAAGTAAAGACAACTAACCTATATTCAAGTTAGGGCTGCACAATATATCATTTCAGCATCGATATTGCAGTGTGCATCCGCAATAGTCACATTGCAGGATATACAATGTTGGGATTATAGTTTATTAAAGATTTTAATCATAATGGAGTAAAAGTTTATCATCTGCATGCAGTTTTAAAGAGATAGTTAACCCAAAAATGTATTACCATTTTAATTACACCATTCCCTTATTTCAAACATTTTGAAATGAGTTTTTTCTTTTTCTAAATGAACACATAAAGAATGTAATTTGATAACTCCTATAGTATTGAAACAAGTGAAGTGTGAGTAAATAGTGAGTACATTTTAATCTTTGAGTCAACTGTCCCTTTAAGGCATGTGTGAGTTTTTTGTAACTTTAAATAATACACAGTGAGGACTATACAGTGTTGATTATTCAATATCTGTACCCGAATAGTGAATACCTGAAAAACTATAATTCACTTTTATCTTTATTATATTTTATTTATCTGTGCTTGTAATTTAGTTGTTATATATTATTTGAGATTCACTCCTCTACAAAATCCCCCCTATCAATCCAAATAAATCTGTTAAATCATCTGGTGAAATTGTATTCACATCGCAATATATATCACACAAATACAAAATATGGTAATGTCAGATTTTTCCAATATCGTGCAGCCCTAATTCAAGTATACAGATAATTGTTAAACTCATTTCCATGACTTTTCCCAAACTTTGTTTTTCCAAAACTTTTCCAGGCCTGGAAAATTCCATGTCAACATTCCATGACCGTATGAACCCTATGGATTAAGTTCACAGTACTCATATAGATTGTTTTTTTAACTCAAATTGTTTGTTGCAATCAGTTTAATTTGAGCTGTTTAGTTTGAGCTGCCTTAACTTATTGGGTTTTACAGTACTCAACTGGTTTAAGTTCTCTTCATTCATTGGGTTTTACTTTGCTCAAATTGTTTCGTTTACTCAAATGGATTAAGTTCACAGTACTCATTAGAATTAGTTTTTTGAACTTAAATGGTTTGTTGCAATCAGTTTCCTCAAATGGTTTGAGTTACCTTAACTTATTGGGCTTAACAGTGTAGTAGTTCACTTAAAGAAAAGTGTATATTCAGTATAAAACATTAGTTTTCTAGTTTTCCAAGAATATACATATAGTACAATAGTTACTTTTATAAACTACAAAATGTGGTCTATTATTAACTCCTAAATTATCAATATTCTTACAATTTTACTTCTACACTGTAAAACCAAACAGTCACCTTTATCAAATAAAATGAGTGTACTTAACTCAAAATTAACTGAAAGTTAGTTTTGAACTCAGTGTTAAAGGCAATGAGTTAATCAAATACCTCATTACTTCAAGTTAAATAAAGTAAGTTCACAGTACTTAGATAGATTAGTTTTTTAACTCAAATGGTTTGTAGCCATCGGTTTCCTCAAATGGTTTAAGTTGACTTAACTTATTGGGTTTTACAGTACTCAAATTGCTTCATTTACTCAAATGGATTAAGTTCACAGTACTCATTAGGATTAGTTTTTGAACTTAAATGGTTTGTTGCAATCAGTCTCCTCAAATGGTTTGAGTTTCCTTAACTTTTTGGGTTTTACAGTGTATTATAGTCTATAAAGCAGAAAAAAAACGTAAACGATTGTAGGTTAGTGTAAAGTATGCCATTATAATAAAAAATTCTCAGTATCCAAATAGCACACTCAAAAAACACTAGTACGGTTTGCTAAATGTATAGTTAATGTATTAATGAAATGTACTTGAACTGTAGCTATTTTGCAAAGAAACGTGCGTGTTCTCATTTACTTTTGGTGGCTCCTTTGATCTTTTGTACTTTTGTTCAGCAGGACCCGAGATTACCCGCATGCGGGGTTTATGTGACCCATCGTTGCGATTAAATCTAATTGATGGGATAAAGAGCCGGACGCGGGCTGAAGGAGGCGTTTGATGTGGCAGCTGGAGATCGTGAGAATGAGGAGATGCAAAAGCCTCGGCTCGGCTCCAGTCACTCATTCACTCACTCAGTCACTCATCACAGGCCCGTCGCCGTCAAGCGTCTCCCCTCCCCTCCTCTCCTCCTGATGGACGGGACCCCCACACTCCGCTCCGGGCTACACATACAGGGATGTGACACTGGTGCGCATCCCGCCGTCAGTCGCACAGCAAAGTGGCACGCGTGTCATTTTCCCTGACAGACGCGCTCGTCTGCCTATCCGCGCTCCTCCGCTGCAAATGCGGGACATGACTGTATACTGATGGAGGCACGTCGCAAACAAGACAGCGCAGCAGAAATAAACACATCTTGAGCAATGCGATCTGATCTGGAGGGGAGGGGGGCTGTTTAGAGAGGGTCAGTCAGAAAAGAGCTGCACAGGGTCACTTGGGTAACGGCTTTGTTTTTTAACCGCATGCTGGACTTTTGGGGAAATATTATTTAGTTATAGATATAGGCCTAGATTAACTAATTAATACAGTCATTATTGTAGCTCATCTTTACCCGTAAAAACCACTCAGTACATTTTTTGTTTTTCTTATTTATTCGTTCGTTCATTCATCCCAGTGGCGGATTTAGGCATGGGCAATGTGGGCGATCACCCAGGGCGGCATCTTGCTAGGGGCGGCATGAAGACCCCACTATGTGAGACAATCTCAACACAGGCTAAAAATGTAGCCCTATATACGTTTCTGGAGATTGAGAATTATGTAGCCAGAAGTACGTATGGCTGCATTTCATCTTTAAAACGAACGCCATTCCTTTACACACTTACCAGCTGACTGCGTATCTCCGTAGCTTTTCTTCTTTTACCAGTTTGTCCAGTGGCTCACCATGTACTCGATGGACTTGAGATGCAGGGAGGAGTTGACCATGACGACGGATTTCGAGTTCAGCAAAGAACGGTTCCAGAAAACAGGTAAGACAAAAACAGAAGCCAAATAATAAAATAAACCAGTAAATAAGAGAGTGATAATGTGGTAAAATCTAAAAACGTGGTAAAAATCAAGTGAGGGCTTTTCTTTTTCTGCATTGCTTTTGAAAACTGTCGGTTGGGTTTAGGGAAATGGGTGGGCGGGTCAATCGGTGTTTTTGAAAACCCTATTCGTTGGGTTCAGGGAGGAGTGTGGGTCAGTTGATTGGTCAGTCAGTCAGTCAGTCAGTCGATGGCAGCCTTGGGTGGATTTAAGTGAGAACAGCAGGCGTGAATGGCACTCGCGAGAGAAATTTAAGATCTGAAAAAGTGTACACACGGCCTCTGGCGGATACATGAAAACAAAAACTGCAAAAAAATAAAAAACCTAGCTCCTATGACGTATTTGGTGCTCTCCAGAAATGTATATAGAGGTACGTTTTCAGAATGAGCCTGGGTTCCAGAAAACAGACATCTGGTTGTCCTTGTCATCTGCTTTGCTCTTTGTCTGATTTCGTCTTTTCGTGGTCTTCAATGCAGAGTGGATTCTGATTGGCTGTTAATGTATTTACAGATTATCAGCTTAAAAAATATTTGTGAAAGGGATTCCAGTATTAGTTCCTCTGCACCATAATTGTTATAGTTGTGTTACGAATTCCCGACGTTGTTTAATAAAACATTCGTATTTTAGAGCATATATAATGTCAATCATTTCAAAGTGATTACATACAGTAACATAAGAGAATTTATTAAGAATATAAAGCATGAATTTTTATAAATTTTTAAAATAATTTTTGTTTGTTTGTTAATGTGTTTTTAAAGCAGATCTTTTGCAGGATTTTTACTGCCCTGGACATGGCTACAATCTCATTACACGGTCTCACAGTTTGCCCATTGATTATTTTTCTAATTATTATGCCAATATTGCGATCTTACAGACAATTAGGTATATTTTTTGCCATTGCATTTGGGGATATTTTTGGAGACACATATCACAGGTTATTTAAAAATAAGTGCTGTACTGATGAGAAATAATTCTTTTGTTCTTTTAAAAACAGAGCCATTGACATAAGCTTGCTGACGGATGCTGATGCTTTCAATACCTCAGAGACCAATGATGAATTACTGCAGACACACAGCGCTGAGCATGCAAATATGTCCAGCTACACTCTGATATTGCAGCAGGGGAGGACAATGTGCTTACATCTTTAAAAAAAAAGACACCCTGTTTGACTATCTCCCTCTGCGTTCATTTTACTCATGATGATTAATAATATGTCTCATTAATGTTTAATCTGCCACATTTGCTTTTATTTATTAAGTATTTAGGGGAATACATACAAAAATATAGGTAATACGTTAGAATAATGGTTCATTAGTTAACGTTAGTTAATGCATTTACTAACATCAGCTAAGTATGAATAATCCTGTAAAGCATTAACTAATCTATAGTTTAACTAATACATTAATTCAATCCAAAATCGTGCTTGTTAACATTAGTTAATGCATTGTAAATTAACTTGAATTATCCTTTAACTTAAATACTATTAACTAACGTTAACAAAGATGAATTAATACTGAAATAAATGTATTACTAATTGTGTGTTCATGTTAGTAAATACATTAACTAACATTAACTAATTGACCATTCATTTTAAGTGTTACCAAAATATATATAGTGTATAGTCAGTGTTGGGTGTAATTAGCTAAAAAGTAACTCATTCATTCATTCATTCATTCAATCATTCATTTTCTTTTCGGCTTAGGCCCTTTATTAATCCGGGGTCGCCACAGCGGAATAAACCGCCAATTTATCCAGCATATGTTTTACGCAGCGGATGCCCTTTCAGCTGCAACCCATCACTGGGAAACCCTCATACACTCTCAATCACACATACGCTACGGACAATTTAGCTTACCCAATTCACCTATACCACATGTCTTTGGACTTGGAAACCGGAGCACCCGGAGTAAACCCACGCGAGCATGGGGAGAACATGCAAACTACACACAGAAATGCCAACTGACCCAGCAGAGGCTCGAACCAGCGACCTTCTTGCTGTGAGGCATTTGTGCTACCCACTGCATGACCGTGCTGCCCCTACAAATAACTGGTTATTGTGATTACTTTTCTGCACTGTTAACAATGTACTGTAGAATCTACTGTAACTTACTGGCAGCAGTTTGCCAGTACCTGTAAATCAATTACAGCAAAAATACTGTATTTACATTTACAGGATCTTGCGGTATATGTATTTACAATATTGCATATATTTATGTTAAGTATACAGTCATTTTCAAAATACAACTTTAAAATACAGTAACATACCTCATAACTGTCCGACAGTAAAATACAGTTCATTACTTCATACAGTTAAATACTGTGTAATTTAGAAAAATCGTTAACAGTGTCTTAAAAAAGTAAAGGGATTACTTTTCATTTTAGGTGATTTAATATGCATATTTAATATGATTTATTTATGCATATTAACTCCGACAACTGCACATGCTTAAGAAACTATCAAATGTTTTAGAAATTTGTTAGTTTATGGTATTAAAATATGATGTCGTCAATTTTAATAGTTTCGTGTTTTAATAGATTACATATATTGTTTTAAATTTAAGTGATTTTTTTAAACATAACTAAAAGGTCCTGTTTGACTCAAATTTCTATTTCAATATCTATTGTATATGCTTCAAGATTTATGTAGATTTTTTTATATTTAGTCAAGTAATTAAATGACTTATTGAGTAACTAAGTCACTTTTTAGACAAAGTAATTAGAAAATATATTTCAGTTCAGTTCATGTTTATTTCTATAGTGCTTTTACAATTGTTTGTACAATTTAGATTGTGTCAAAGCAGCTTAACATTGAAGTTCTAGTAAACTGGAACTGTGTCAGTCCAGTCAGTTTAGTTTAGTTCAGTGTGGTTTAATTTTCACTGCTGAATAGCCAAACACTGAAGAGCAAATCCACCGATGCGCACTTCCTCAAGTCCCAAACCAATCAAGCCAGTGGCGACATATTTATATACAATTGTAATTATGTAATTAGAAATTAATCATTCATTATTTTTTCTTTAAAGTAACTAACTTAACACTGTGTAATATACCTCTGTTGCAATGCACTTTAAAGCTATAAAGGAATGCCTTTAATAAACTTACAAATTGTATTTTAATTACTAGTTTTTATGCCTATAGGCAGACATTTCCTGTGCAATAGTCTTTTCCTGCTTAATGTTACCCTAAAGTATAAAACACTTCATTTAAGAGACAGATCATCTAACAAAGAGCACTTCCTTTGTTTTTTCATTGCTTTTGCTTTAGGGCCAGAAACAGAGTAAAACAGATTTATGCTTGTCTCTAAAATGATTAATTTAATTTCAAAAGCATTTAGCCAAAGTTTTTGTTCTTTTTCCTTTAACCATTTTAACTTCAGTTAAAAATCGATGCTATAATTATATGCACAATATGATCATTAAAAGTACATTAACAGTATTGGAATCACTTTTAAACCTCTTTAAAAAATGAGCGATTAACTTTTCATCCCATTTGCTATTAATAGATGTATGTTTTTTATGGGTTTTCACCTTTATTAGATAGGACAGTAGAGAGTATTGACAGGAAAGCATGGGGAGCAGAGAGAGGGGAAGGATCGGCATAGGACCGCGAGGTGGGAATCGAACTCGGGTCGCCGTGAGCACCACAGGAATAAATAATTTGCGCATGTGTGACGTGACAATCAAAAACTAAGCTTGTTTATCTGTTGCTTATAAGAGGGGTGACAGTGGCACAGTTGGCAGCACACACAACAAAAAGTTGGTCGCCTCACAACAAAAAGGTTGCTAGTTTGAGACCTGGCTGGGTTAGGTGGCATCCCTGTGATCACGTGGGTTTCCTCCGGGTGCTCTGGTTTCCTCCACAATCCAAAGACATACGGTACAGGTGTGAATGGGTGTTTCCCAGTACTGGGTTGCAGCCGGAAGGGCATTCACTGTGCGAAACATATGCTGAATAAGCTGGCGGTTCATTCTGCTGTGGTGACCCCTGATGAATAAAGGGACTAAGCCAAAAGAAAATGAATAATTGAAGTAGTAAGTTTGTGTTTGTCATTTTTAAGTAAAATTATTAAAAACAGAATGATATGCTAACTAGTACTAATTTATTTAGCAAATTTGAAAAAAAATCATCCACTAAAGAGAAAAAAAATTATTGACTCAATAGCAGTAACTTGCTTCGGTTGCTTTGGCAAGAAGATCTTTATTAGTAAAATACAATAATCAACATTGCATGAATAAACTAAATTATGTTAGCTGAACAAAATATTGTTACTGAGAAGAACTTAAAAACAGTTGTTGAGATGACTCAAAGTTCTTACAGCATCAAGTTGCCTTGTTTTTTATGTTTTCTCAACAATTAGTATTATTTTTTAGGCCATTTTTGCCTTTATTAGATAGGACAGTATTTAGGACAGGAAGCAAAGTTGGAGAAAGAGAGGGGGGTGGAGTAGGGAAATGTCCTCGAGCCAGGATTTGAACTCGTGATGCCCTGACATGCTACTGCACCATATATCAACGCGCTAACCACTTGGCTACTGCGCCGACTCAGCAATTTATTTTTTACAGTGTAGAAGTACAGATACGTATGTTTAAAACTACTCTGATAAAAGTTGAAGTACTGACTACACTTTTGTACTCAAGTAAAAGTAAAGAAGTATGGCCTGAAATATGTACTTCAGTAAAAAGTATTTATTACTAATATCTGTTTAAGTTTCACGGCAAAAAAAGCCCTGTTTATCATCACCTGAACACAAAGTATATGGCAGTTAAGAACAACAGCTGCCACTCGCTCATATACTTTAAAACATAATCCTGTAGGCCTATATCTATTCATAACTAACAAATGTCTTAAATTTAACACTTCATTTACATATTTCAGTTTTTTTTTGATAAAATAAATAAACTGAATGTATTTGACTACAAATATTTTATATGCATTATGTTAAAGCTGCTTTATTTTCTTCAAACAGCAACACTCCTGCTGCTCATATGATTTTACTGTTTGGTTTTTTGTTTTGTATATTTGTTTTCAGAGTATTAAAGTTGTTATTATTAAAGTATTAATAAAATTATTAATGCTGTTAATACATTTTTGCATCATCATTTTATTCACATGATAAATTCCTGATCCTTTGCATTATATTTTGGTTCATAAATCACCCAATATAAATACTTTTGATTTTCTGAAATATTCATCTAATGATATATCTAACAAAGACTACCGTGTATTTAAAATACATGTTAAAGAGTATAAACTCTGTTTTAGGAAATATGAACTCATTGGAAACAGAAAATACATCTCAATGCACAACATATTCACTTTTAATTGCTTTAGTACTAACTGTACAAACGTTGATCAAAAAGCACATGATTGTTAAAGTTTTTTAAAGATTGTTAAAGATTAAAAGATCAGTACACCATGGTCGGAAGTGGACAAAAGGCTTTAACCCCATTTAAATGCCAGATCTGAACAGAAATGTGTATCTTGTTTACCTGACATCGGGTTGACCAAACCGCATCTTGTTACCCAGTACAGGACATCAGCCATCTTTACATCGCTGATCTCATCCACGTTCGCCAACAAAGTTGTCAGAAAAATAAATAGTGGAGTAAAGTACTGATACTAGTAAAATCTACTTATACAGTAATGAAGTATTTGTACTGCTGAAATGTCCAATTTTCATGTTTCATCTTCATCATCCTGATAATGTAAATGTTGGACTAAAGCAACTGATATTGTTTACAATGACGAAGGGCAGAGGGTTGCTGAATAACTATTTAGAGATTTCAGCTGCTGTCTGGGCTTTCACTGCCTTTCTACACCTCCCTTTCTTCATGTGTTCAATTAATTCCTGTGTTATTTAATTTTATTACACGTAACATAATTTGTAAACTAGTTCATATTGTTTTCTTTGTGTTTATCCATTTCTTTGCAGCACTAAAACAGCACTTTTAGAAATTTGTTTTCTGAGAAAATATGTAACGTGCTCAATATTTATTTTCTCCACTGTATATCAGAGAACTGATAATAAAATTAAAATGGTTTCTTAAATTTTTCCAGTGTTTTTTAAGTCAGTGTTGTTTAACGTTTAATTAAATATATCTGGTTTACATAAGTAAATCAGTTTTGGTGAATGATGATGGAATATTTTCACATATCCATGTCATATACAGTAATATATGTGTATATCCCTATAAGTTAAAATGTAGTAGTGGTGAAATGAAGCAGAGGTTTGATAGTGTCTTTATGTGGTGCATTTGTTAGAGTTATTCAGATGACAATAGATGAGAGATCAGAGTTTGTCTTATGCAACTCCTCGAGGGAAGAGAATGTTCTTTAGCCTTGCGGTCGGTGTTTGTATGTGTCTGTGTGACTTCCAGATGGCAGGGAGGAAAACAGACTGTAGCTGCGGTGGACTGAATCCCTGATGATCTGAGAGCTCTTTGCCGCCAGCGACGCTTGTTGAGGTCTTGGATGGCCAGTAGCCGAGTCCAGCGACGCGTTGGGCACTTCTGACTACCCGCTGAAGGGCTTTCCGGACTGAGGATGTGCAGCTGTCAGAGCAGACTGTGATGCAGCAGGTTACAATCCCTCTCAGGAAGTTTTTAAAGAGCTACGTGTAATTTGAGATTGAGTCGTTGCAGGTATTGTTGTAAATAAAATCTGTTTTACACTAGAAATAAAATAAAAGTTACATTCAGGGCCTACAGGACAAAAATGACCCCATTAAAACTGCTAAATGTAACCCCAATACCATTTATGGTAAATATAATAAGTTCTTTGTTGATAAGATTATATTTTCTTAGTATTTTATTCATATTTTGGCACATGTTTTTAGGTTTGGCCTGTGGAGCAATTTCTAAATTTTCTGCTTGAGTATACTAACTCAGGATTTATCAAAATACACGAATTTATCAACAAAGACACTTACTAAAGGCACTGGAACATATACACACAGGAGTGACACCAATAATATAGACAATACAAGACCAGACATGGGACTAAACAAACTCAGGGGTATAAATACAAGGGACATGATTAAACTAATAACAAACACAGTTGAAACTCATGAACATTAACAAACGGCGGGAAAATGGAACAAAGGAATCACATGATGCAAACATAAAGCACATGAAGCACAGCACATGGGGAAGTCAAATGAGATATAAGACACCAGATTGTGACTTCAGAACAAATTAATTAATATTACGCAGTTGCAAAGCATAGTTACATGGGTTGGATTTCAGCTTGACGGCAAAGTGGCTCAGTGGTTAGCACAATCCCCTAGTTTATGACAACTTGTCTTTACCAATACAACAAAACTTGTCATAAATCTGTCATAAACATGATTGTCATGAGGCATTATAATTGTGTCACAAATATTTTTCTGATCTCGTTTTCAGTAGAACAAACTGTATTTGTTAATAAAATGTCCCATTAAAAGTGTCATTACTCTGTTAAATATTTTTTTAACAGCGTCTTTTAATATTTAATGACATTTTAATGATAAATTCAGCTTGTTATAAAATAGAAGTCATGAAAATTCACATTTATTTTTATATGTTTATGACAGATTTATGACGAGTTTTGTTGTTTTAGTAATGTCAAGTTGTCATAAAACAGGTTGCAATGTATTTGTGTCAAGCTGTCATAACAAATAATCATCTTTACATTTAAAATGTCACAACTGAGCGGATGACACTTAACAATAACAGTTGTTATAATCATGCATAAAAGCTTATTCACATTTATGACTTGTCATGCCATGATTAAAAATGATTCATGACCGTCTTATTAACACCCCTTCAAGTAAAACGTTACCATTAATTTTTATTATATATATATATATATATATATATATATATATATATATATATATATATATATATATATATATATATATATATATGAAGAGTTAAGATGCAAAAACCTTTAAATTCAATCTAAAAATGTCTCCTAAATTGAGCATATTTTAGCCACTTTTGTTTATGTTCAAGTTTTTCCACTTTAAAAGCAATGAAAAGAACTTATTCGTCACTATACAAGTAAAATTTCTGAGCCTACGCTCAAGAGTCGGAGAAAAATGCTAATTTTAAAAGAAAATATTGTACGGCATTAAGAGGTTTTTGCATCTAAACTCTTCATATATATTTCTAAATATATTTTTTTGTGTTTAGAATGACATGAGGGTGCAGTAAATGATGGAAGAGTTTGTATTTTGGGGTGAAGTATCCCTTTCATGAATCATCAAATAAGTTTAACGCAGGCCAATGTTTTTATTAGGCTTAATTTCAGGTGGATTCAACCCTTTGTTCAATTTTATTGTTTTGTGTTTTTACACCCAACATCTAAACACATGTACATTATGCATATAAAACGCATCTATGTCCTTGGCTAAGCTTTATGTTTTTACTGTGAGAAAATGATGCTTGTGATGTATTTGTTTGTTATCAGAGAATGGATACACATTTTGTCCTCCTCCCGATAGCCACAAATCAGGTTAAATTACTCCATCAGGAAGGCCAGTTAATTGCAAAAATGCATTTACGCCAACAGTGATGGATTTTTGGGGGGGTGAAAATATCCTCCAGATCTTAATAAGTGCACCTTTCACCTCAATCAAAACACTCAACCTTGAGCCTTCACTCAATCAGACCCAGTTTGAAAGACACGCACTGCCTTTGGTATGTAAATGTCTTAAATATAATGCCAGACCTGTTTTATACTTACAGGAGGAAGGAGATTCACGTACACTTTCCCTCATTTTCTCTCCCTGCCCGAACTATCAGAGGAAGCGCAGGACAGGCCTACCTGAAGATAGAGTCGATGTGTCTGGGACGTCATGTCTCCTGTCAGACGTGTAAGCTGAGAGACAGCAATGGCATGGCCGGTGAAGCCCCAGTGAGCAGGAGGGGTCATCCTTCAGCTCAAAGACAGGCTGAGAGACAGCCACATGGCACACATCTCCAAATGACAGCCTGTCACTGGCAGGAGATCCACCATACGGCCCTGTCACCTCTCACCTGACTGAACCCGGCCCACTGTATTCTCACACTGAGGGGAAACTGCGTCACTGTCAAACTAATGCTGGTTAAAGGTGAGAAATTTCCATTTTTTGCCATAAGCCCCATCTGTACATTTATATTTCAAGATCAAGACTTAATTATCTATTCAGAGCGGCCTATGACCGCCGCTCTGCTGTCATCCCGGAGAGGAAGTCGGATTAGTGGAAATGTGAATGTGATGTGCTCGTATTAATGAAACATTTCTCAGTGATAACTACATAAATTAAATGTCTGCAGTAGGGAAGACACTGAAGATTTCTCAGACTTTATTTAATATCTGTATATGGCCTTTATGATAATAAACCCAAGATTAACTATAAAACTTTTAAAAAGTATTTTTATATGGTAAGTTAAAGACAGATTTGTTTGGTTTACACTGACCATGGTATTTGTTTTAAAACTGTGATTACACAGTTGATAATTGATACACCAAAGCCACATACAACAATTTTACTAAAAATATATAAATTAATTTTTCACAAAAATTATGTGCAATTGTCCTATTCTGCAATGCAGAAGGCAACATGGTGGCTCAATAGTTAGCACTGTTGCCTCATAGCAAGAAGGTCGCTGGTTCGAGTCTCGGTTGGTTCAGCTGGCATTTCTGTGTAGAGTTTGC
This sequence comes from Danio aesculapii, assembly GCF_903798145.1. Taxonomy (NCBI): domain Eukaryota; kingdom Metazoa; phylum Chordata; class Actinopteri; order Cypriniformes; family Danionidae; genus Danio; species Danio aesculapii. The sequence continues at coordinate 41,353,035 of NC_079452.1, read as the reverse complement.
ATGTTCTCCCGTGTTTGCCTGGGTTTCCTCCAGGTGCTCCCGTTTCCCCCAAAGTTCAAAGACATGCGGTATAGGTGAATTGAATAAACTAAATTGGGGCATCCGCTGTGTAAAACATATTCTGGATATGTTGGTGGTTCATTCTGCTGTGGCGACCCCTGATGAATAAAGGGACTGAGCCGAAGGAAAATAAATGAATGAATTAATGCAATGTGGAAGTAAACTCTTTTCTGCGATCGTTTTACAACTTCTGATTCAGATGGAAAAATGGAAAAAGACTAGCATTAACAAATGGTTAGATGCATTTATACACTATAACACCTTACCGACAACCGTTTGTAGTCGTATATCTCGTAAAAAGTGGAAATGCAACTGCGTTATAATTATCCTCATGTGAATAAACTCCATCCAAAAATGTAATCATTAATTAAAGCCCCAATTAAATTAAATTTAACCTAAAATTATACTGTGGAATGTTAATATTTGTGTCTAGAGTATTTGTCAAATGTAGCCTACATTTTTTACGTTGCACTTTACAGTATATTTATTAATTTATGTAGCATACATATTTAATTACATAGGTATTTTAATCTGATGTTTATTATTTATTTTAACCAAAAATGTTTTGCATTTATTTATATGATTTGATTCTTAAGCTCTCCTTTCAATTTGATTCAGTTCTTGATTTAAACCTCGATTCCTGAGACAATTAAATGATTATAGATTTAAAGGTGCAGTATGTAAGTTTGACACCCAGTGGTTGAATTAGGTATTGCATTCCTGGATCAAAACAAACGCAAGTGCAGGTTGTCAGATTGAGGACCAACAGGAGAGAGTCTGACTATCAAGACTATAGGCTGATTTAATTTGTGCTCTTAATAAAAGCAATGGCACCCAGTAGAAGGAATATTCTCCATATTAAAATGAGTTTTTGTTCTAACCAACACCTCCAATTAATATATTAGAAACGGCTTCAATTTCTTGCAGCTGAACAAAAGAAAACTTACAGTTATCACCTCAGGTACACCTCATGTGCTTTATTCAGTGTTAAATGCTAACAATGTGAGTTTGAATGCCGTTTTACCTGACATTTATTGCCATACTATTGAAAGCAATGGCAGATAGGTCACCTCAGATCTTGAAAACAAAATAAACCGTTTGAAATTGAACTTTAAAACTGTGACTCAAAACCAAAACATATCAGTGAATTAGCATGTGCATTTAATAATTTTAAAGAGGTTTAATATGTGTTAATTAGATTATAAACCTTACCATTTCAAGAGTGAGTGCATATTCTTTGCTTCTGAATGGCTGTATTTAAATTTCTATCGTGTTTCATATGTTGCAACCAGCCAAATTGCTTATCACTGCAAATCTCATCACGTAACTTGTTGTTAGGACACGGGGTTACAATGTAACCTGCTCACCTAATGTTTACCCTCGTAATATTTATATTATTTGCTAATTAATAACCTCATGTGGAACTCGGAATCTGCGTCTCATTTTGGAGTCTGCTACTGTCCATTGGAGGTCACATTTTGGTCACAGGCGCATTAATGAATGAATGAAATACACGGTTTTCCTACAAGGCAATATAATTGAAATATATGGCTAAAGTGGCAGTGGGCGAGTTAAAAGAACCAAAACAAAGACAGACATTCTGGCACATAACACATTTTTAAAGCAGAATTACTGACTTTAACTATGTTTTTCAGATAAACAAGAATGTTCATTTAGCATGTTTCTTAAATATCTGCAAACATATGGTGTTTTTATGCTTTAGAAGAGTCAAAAACTTACATACAGCACCTTTAATACAAATGCTTCTAATGATTTACAGCAAACACCAGTTCACAAATGTTGAATTAATAAAAAGATGTTAAGAACCACATAACTGTGTATTACATTTTATTTATTTTAGCTATATATGTGCATTAAACTGAATAGTTTAAATACAAAGGGTATGTAAAATAATATGTAATACACCCTGTGATGTGATATAAGATTAAACATTGTGTCCTGATATAATTACAGTGAACAATTTCCTCATACCACATGCTATTATGCTACTGTTTTATATTTGTGTGTGTGTTTACTCAGCAGCTACAGCAAAATTGTAGATTTTAGCATTGAATTACTAAATATTTCTCAAATGTAAAGAATTTGTGATAATAAATTTGAGATTTGTTTAAATGTCATTATACAGTGCTCAGCATATATAAGTACACCCCTCATAAATCTATCTTTTAAATTCATATTTTTAATAGGAAGCTTTACAACATTATATTTGTGCATATGCATTAGATTAGTCAGTACTGAAGCCAAATCGGGAGCTTATCTAACAAAATAACTTACGATAACGGTCCAAAAACTACACCCAAATTTATGTTATGGAAAAAAAATTAAATACAAATTTTAAAAAAAGGAAAAATCAAGAGAAGCAAAAGAATTAAAGATTTAGTTGAAATTTTGTAGGTTAAATTTTTTTTGCAATATTTTCTTGAGTTTAATTTTATCATCTTTCAATTTCTAAATAGGTTTGGTGACTAAAATATTATTTTAATAAATATATCTGTTTAATAAATCTGTTTTGTTTAATTGCACCAAAATACACTGCCTATATTCACTGAGAAATGGATCAAAATATTCATTTTTTAAAATGGGGTGTATTCAATCATGCTGAGCCCTGTAGTTTCTAAAATATAAGTGGCCACACAGTCATGTTTCTCATAAAATGCAGGTTTAGTTGCATTAAAGGCATTGCTGATTCCGTTTTATAGCCAATACTGCAGTTACAATGAATTATCGCAGGGTTAAGAACAAACACCCTGATTGTGGCATTGATTAAAGAATGATCAACGCTTCCGAGAGGATGAAGCTTGTAATCTCTCTGTCTGATCAATACAGACTCGAAATGAATTGCTAAAAGCAGTATTTCCAGATACTTTGTCCACTTTGCTTTAATCGACATCAGCGCTTTCTCTCGTTTTTTAACATTTATAATACACCCAGGTGCCGCTGTTCCCCATCACAGATCTCTTCGAAACAGATTTGTGAGTCTATCTAAGACAAATAAGCAGACTCAGAGAAGGTGAGCCATTCTGTTTTGACACACTGTTAGAACATGATGTTACAGAGCCAGACACCTGACTTGGGAAAAAGGTCATCTGTTCATCATAGATCAAAGTGGAGGACAGCACCTCTCAAAACAGTGGCGGAGAGCGGGATAAAATGAAATCTTCACAACAGGACTGATGGACATGTGGCTCAAATACACCCTCCTGTGAGCTGTAGGGAGGGTGGGTGTCCTGCTGGCTGATGTCCCTTCTAGTTTCAGATGCTGCTTGACAAGATTGCTCTGAGGTGAGGAAGACCAAAGAGGTCAGGGTAATGAGACAGTTGCCTCCTTAATGTTTGCCCTGACATCGTTGCGCAAGCAAAGGAAAAAAAAGAAGAAAAAAATTGAAAAAATGAGCAACTTGACCCTCATCTTTATGGACTTTTTGCGACCGTTTTGGTGGTATTCATGGTAGTTTGGGATCGAGGTCATTGTTTACTCAAACCTTGTTTCAAACCTTTATGAGTTACTGTCTACTGTTAAACACAAAAGAAGATGTTTTAAAAAATGTTGGAAACGTGTAACAATTGACTTCCATTGTATTTTTTTTCCTACTATGGAAGACAATGTCTACGGGTTTTCATCTTTTTTTTTAAACTTGAGGGTGAGTAGTGAGGATTTTCATTTTGGGTGATCTATATCTTTAATTCAATCAGCATAGATTTTATTTTATTTTATTTCTCCTTTATTTTCCTTTGATGAACCTATTTCATGCTGAGTACAAAGTAATAGTTTCACTTTGCAGACATTCAGGACATAAATCCCCCCTTTTAAAATCATATTATTTCTCTCATGAAATGTCATGCATCCTAATTGTTAAAAGGATTTTAATTTATATTGATGTTTGGCTCATTTTTTCACATTTGTCCTGAGTAATAAATAACTGCTTTCTAAAATAATGTAAAAAATAATAATTAAAATAAGATTTTTCTGATAATTGTCTTTATCAAATCATAATCTAAAAAATCAGCTTGGCCTTTTAGCTAAAGAATATAATATTCATTCTTTAATTTTCTTTTCGGCTTAGTCCCTTTATTAATCTGGGGTTGCCACAGCAGAATGAACCGCCAACTTATCCAGCATATGTTTTGCCCTTCCAGCTGCAACCCATCACTGGGAAACATCCATACACACTCAGTCACACACATACACTACGGACAATTTAGCTTACCCAATTCACCTATAGCGCATGTCTTTGGACTGTGGGGGAAACCAGAGCACCTGGAGGAAACCCAACACAGGGAGAACATGCAAACTCCACACAGAAATGCCAACTGACCCAGCCGAGGCTCAAACCAGCGACCTTTTAGTTGTGAGGCGATCGTGCTACCCACTGAGCCACCGTGACGCCAAGAATATAATACAGTTTTTTATCTAAAAAAGTAAACATCGTCTAAACAAACCATTCAATAATAATTCCTTTAATTCCTTACATTTATATAGCGGTTTCTGGACTCTCAAAGCGCTTTACACATTCTTTTGGGGGAATCTCCTTATCCACCATCAGTGTGCAGCATCCACCTGGATGACACGATGGCTGCCCTTTTACACCAGCCCCCACATCACATACCAGCTGACTGGGGGAGAGGAGACAGAGTAATGAAGCCAATTACGATATGGGGATGGTTAGGAGGCCATGATGGACAGAGGCCAGTGGGCAAATTTGAGCAGGATGCCGGGGTTAAACCCCTACTCTTTTTTCAAAGAACATCCTGGGATTTTTAACGACCACAGAAAGTCAGGATTTCAGTTTTAATGTCTCATCTGAAAGACGGCGCTCACTGAGCAGTATAGAGTCCCCTTCAGTATACTGGGGCTTTAGGATCCACACAGGTTAAGAGCCCCCTGCTGGTCTCATTAACACCACTTCCGGCAGCAACTTAGATTTTCCATTTTCAGGTACTGAACAGTGGGCTACCATGTGAGAGTTGCAGAGAGCTAGATGCTGGTCAATGGGTTATAAAATCTGAAAAAGAAATCTATGTGGGTGAAAGTGTAAAAATTAAAAAATATATATTTTTTCTTTGTGTAAAAAATATTAAAACATGAAACACTTTTCCCAATGCATCTCTTTTTCAATTTTATGGACAAGGATAAAAAGCTATTTACAGAATCAAACAACGCGCCAATACATAACCATAGTTTGACCATACAACTAAACTTCAACATGTGCATAGTATTTTCTTTAGTTCATTTTGCAACTATGTTTTGTTTAGTACAACATATCCGTTTCTCCTGACCTCGGTCACCAACTGCTCTCCATCCCATTCAGTGAGGACCAATACAAGGATGTCACAAGCAGACCTTGCCTTGCGTTTGATTTATGTTGCTCTAAAAGTAAAAATCAAAGATCCTCTCTAATGCAGCTCTGTGGCAGTGGGATGATATACGATGCAGCCGAGCAGTTAAATGAGAGCACTATGTCTCTGCCTGCGTTTTAATGGCACGGTCAGAACTCTGACCCCACATCTGAATGACTTTACAGTACTTAAAAAGACATCCTCAGACAGTGCTGATTTGTAAAGGAAAATCCTCAGGGCAAGCTTGTTTTGGCCATGCAGTTTTGATTACTCAAGGGACTCTTTGCAGGAAATACAAGCAAGACATGCACAACATGCTTCTTTATTGGTTTTCAGTAGAATTTGACCTTATAAGAGGCTTAAAGAATAGCAAAAAAATTGAGAAAGAATAGGCATTTATTTTGGAGCATATGCCGTTTCATTGTTGATTGTGTGATTACTGAAAGCAAGTCTGTTACTTTGCTCGATTCTGTTGGTTTATTAATCCATAAGACAGTAAGATGCAGAATTGTCTGTATATTTTCTGTTAAAGAAACATTTGAGAAAATATTAGGATAATCGTATAGTATTAATAGCTGCATTGTACACACAAACAATGTAAATCACAAGTGTTTTTTTTTTTTTACATTTAACATACACACTAAAAGTCCTGGTTGCTTTAATTTTTAAAGCTGAATCAAATGAACCTTATGAGTCCATTTAACTTATATCATGTGAAACTGACTTAAAACAGCTGGCGTAACATAAAATTAAGTTTAATAAGTTATAATGAAGTAAACACATAGGCTTTCATGGCTAATTGATCATATGTTTTTACAGTGTGTGCATAAATAAAGGTTTTGTGACATTTATAAATATCTTAATTTATAAATGTATCTTAATATATTTCAGAGACGCAAAAATGTTTGTTATTGTTAATATTTAAAGTTGATATAAGACTTTTGTGTAATCTTTAAGTTTAAGTACTAAGTTATATACAAAACGTAGTTAAAACACCAAAAATTGAGGCATCTCTTACATTTAGCTCTGTGTTGTTCTGAAAAATGCATAGCTTATCAGTTTTTTAGAATACATAATTTTCAAATGCATAATTTCATTCATAATGTTGGATTGTTTATGCTTTATCTTTGAATGGATAGCATATTTTCATATAACAATTAAAATAAACAAATTTATTTTACATAAAAACAGGGCATAAGCTGAATTAATGAAAGAATTTCAGAAAGAATTAAGGATTAAGGAAATAATTTTAAGATTTAAGGAAGTAAAAATTTAAGGAAAGAATTGAGGAAATAATTTTGTTGTCATGTGACAAGAAAACTAAAACCTAAAATATAGTAATACTCATCTCTACGTCAAACACTATTTCACCGTCAGCACGGAATGAAAACTGCACTTTAACTATTAGGCTAATGGACGCCTCAAAATGCATATGTTTAAAAACTATTGAAGAACACCAAACATTATTTGTTGCTGTCCCAAAAACTCCATTGTTTTCCAGGGTGTGCCCGTTAAAGGGTTAAGTTACATCCTTCCTTCCTGTCAGTGTAAGCAGTGTTGTTAATGCGCTCTTAAGTGACATATTGGCAGTGTCTCAAAATCTTGTGAGCTGAGCTAACTACCAAGACTGCGTTATATGTGCGTGGGAGTGACCGACAGGACCGTCTGCTGCTATTTAACTGTTGGTCAGGGCACACATGAATGATGTCTCCGGTCGCTGCGTCACGGTTTCGCGCCATAAGCGTTTTATCGAGATAAAAGCGGCGTGTAACTTCTATTAACTTCTAACGTATTCGTAACTCCAGCGTTCTATTCTGTACTGTTGTGTTCTATCTAAGTGTTTCGAACGCTTCCAAACGCGTGAACGCCCCCTTTCTGCGTTTTGAGGGAAGCGGAATCATTTGCCGCGGACTTTTGAGTGACGTGACAAACTCGTAGCGCGGCGAGGCGTTCCTGTCCTGCCGCGCAGTTTCCCCTCATCACTCCAGCGGACGGGCTTTAAACAAAGACTAACACACGGAGCACCTGGGCTGTCTCCTATGCCTCATAACGCCAAGTGTCGTAGCTTTTGTGACCGCGCCGTAGTGTTGGTTAATGGTGACACGTTTAATTGGGAGCCTATTTAATAGAATATCCTTTCAGGTTGCGTATTTACAGACACAATCTGCGCGTAAAATGCCGAGGAGAAAACAGCAGGCGCCGAAACGAGCTGCAGGTAAGTTTATATGAACTGATTTTATGAAGATGCTCATCTGTCCTATTGTGGTTATTATTTTAAAGCATTCTGTGCTTATCTGTACAATAGCTCTTTTTTTTTTTGGCTATTTCTTTTATCGGACAAAATGTTATTTTCACACATTTTCATCATGTTGATTTGGATTGTACTTTTTGTTTGATTTATTTACTTTTATGTCAGTAGTTAATCAAATATATAACGTGAAAACTGCAGAATGTTGTCATTTGTTTTATATAGTTTTATTAATTTAGATTTTTTTATAGGGCTTGGTCAGAGTAAATATTGTACGCACAAATGAAAAGAGAAAGAAACATGTTATAATAAAGTAGGCTACTTTGTCATGATTGTTATTATACAGTATTTTAAAATTATTTTTAAAAAGCATATTAATATTTTTAAAATTGACATCATAAAAATTCAAAATTCAGGAAGCCATTTTGTTGTCATGTGACAAGAAAACTAAACTCCCAAACTCTCATCTGTGTGTCAATGCTAAGTTTTTGACATTTTTATGAAAAACCTTTAGTACAAACAGTCAAACTTTAATACAATAAAAAAATTAAAATACTTTAACATATAAAAATGTTACCATATAAAACTGTAAAGTTTTATTTTAACATTCTAATATATCTTACCTTGCAAAACATTTACTCCTTAAAAAACGATTACATAAATTGTGGGCACTCCGTTTTGTGTTTTATTTTAAAAAACTCATATTATTCAAGTATTAGTAGCTGTTGTTACACACAAACCATGTAAATCAAAACTTGTTTTTACATTTAGCATCCATGTAAATATATAAATTTAGGTTTTGTGACATTTATAAATATCTTAATATATTTCAGAGATGCAACAATGTTTGTTATTGTTAATATTTAAAGTTGAGATAAGATTTTGTGTAATCTTAAGTACCAAGTTATGTACAAAACCCAATGAAAACACTGAAAATGTAGGCATTTAGCTCAGTGTTGTTCTGCACAAATTTGTTTCTTATCATTGCAGTTTGTTTGGAATACATAATTTATTTATTTTTTTACATATTATTATTTTCAAAACTGACATCATAACGGAAATTCAGGAAGCCATTTTGTTGTCATGTGACAAGAAAACTAAACCCCCAAACTCGATTTTGATGAAAACACTTTAGTTTAAATGGTCTAACGTTAATACAATGCAATTTTTAAACATACTTTAACATATAAAATTTACCATATAAAATTGTAACATATTTTATGTTAATATATCTTACCTTGCAAAACATTTACTCCTTAAAAACCAATTACATAAATTGTGAGCACTCTGTTTTGTTTTATTTAAACAAAAAAGGAATAGACGTTGTTTAAACAAATATAATATTTTTGAGACGGTTTTAACCTTATACAGCCTCATTTATCTTTGAATCGTATATAAACTCTATACAACAGTTTTAGACTTAAGGTTTATTCTTATTTTGTTTAAGTTGGGAATGGTTAAAATCCCCTTTATGTTACCTAAAACATTATCTGCCCCCTAATAGAATAGATCCTATCTTGTTATTTGAAAGAGGAGGAGTTGTGGGGCATTTTTTATATTTATAGCAGAGCTCTCTTTGAAACAGAGATACAAAGCCATTATTATATAGCCTTCACTGTTTGTGCGTGTGTGTGTTTGAGGCAGAGATGATGTGGAGTTTAATGGAGGGGTATGGCTTGCTCTGTTAGACTGGCCTGTCAGAACAGCTTTGTCTCATGTTGGATTTAATTGTTATCCTTGTGACAGCCTCATCCATCAAAGGCTTTAATGGTCAATCAGAGCAAGGCCATGTGAGTGCTCTCCTTCTTTTTCCCATAAGCTTGCCTGGGCTTTTATTTCATCAGTATGCTCCACCAAACTTCACTCGTGGAAGCTGTGCAAAGTGGTGACCGTGAGGTTTATAAGCGAGAGTTTATGGTTTACAGGTATGAACGCCTTCAGTGGCGTACGTAGCCATTCCTCACACTGAAAGTGGGACTGTTTACTTTTAGCTTAATGGTGACTAAATTATTGATTGTGATGCATTGTTGTTGTCTGTAAAGGATGTAAAGCTCAATAGCCAATCTTAGGTGAAGTCAGAGCAATCTCTCTTTTCGTGCCCTAAAGGTTTGCACGGCTCCGTAAAAAGAAACTTTGCTTAATTTGAGCATGCCTAATTAGCTGTAAACTTGATGGATTCCTGACAGGTGTAATGATTGGAGATGACAAGCTGTGCGTCTGTCACCAAGTCATATTAGGTTTGGGCTCCCTTGATGTAATCAAGTTGATATTAGCCACTCCTGCTGGCCTTTCCTATCGCTATAACCCAATTTAGCACCTTTATGTGACAAATGAGCCTTTTGGTGCCTGTCTGGAATGTAGACGATTCTGAACCGTAATGAGGAGCTGAACATGTGGAACCACCTACAGTCCGTCTGAAATGGATGTTTTCATCTGTCTGTGAGGCTTTGAGCCATATTTGGAACGACAGATTAGACATCAAATCTATTTTGAGAGTTGTACTTTCCTTCAACTCGGTAAGTTAGATCTCTCTCTGTCTGTGTGTGGGTTGATAATGTGAGTTAATCGGACACGCCTCCGCAAATCCCATGGGCCACCCTGGCCAAAAATTTTCTCGGTTCTCAGGCTCTTTTTGGGCGCGACTCCAGGCCCTGCCTTCTCCCTATTTCTGAAGGTAAAATCAGTTGCTGTCAGATCTAAGTTGCGAGGCAGGTCAGCCGGACAAGCTTCCATCAGTCATGCGTGGATGTGACGCATAAGCCGAGCTTGATGGTGGCAGCGATGAAAGGCCAGGAAACCATAGAGGCCCACCATTCCCTAATCCCAACCAGTGTCAACATACCTCTCCAGCCAGGCATGCCTATAATCACTGCCAACAGCTTCAGAACTGCTAGAACTGCATTGATTTACACAACGGCTGCAACAGAAGATTAAAGTAATCATACACATTCCTGCAGACACATTTCACACATGCACACAGATGGTGTGTTCGTTAGTTTAATTTGTTCATAACTGCTAGTGATGCTTTATTATGGACAGTTCTGTTATTTTCTGAATATTCAGTTTAATCTATAAAACTGCTTTCTTTACCACATTTTTACGTCAAAAAAGTTAACCGCCAAGCCAAACTTTGGTGTTTCCCAATAAAGTATGAGTGTACGTGATAAATAAAATGAAAAAAAAAATGTAGTTCAAAATGGGTAAAGTATATGTATTCTGTGTACTCATAATGGTTTCCTGTTGTTTTAAAAACCTTTAACGCGACTACTAATAAAACTTTCATTTGGAATTAACATTCATTTATTTATTTTCTTTTCGGCTTAGTCCCTTTATTAATCTGGGATCGCCACAGCGGAATGAACCGCCAACTTATCCAACATAAGTTTTACACAGCAGATGCCCTTCCAACTGCAACCCATCACAGGGAAACATCCATACACACTCATTCACACACATACACTACGGACAATTTAGCTTACCCAATTCACCTATACCACATGTCTTTGGACTGTGGGGGAAACCGGAGCAACACGGGGAGAACATGCAAACTCCACACAGAAATGTCAACTGACCCAGCCAAGGCTTGAACCAGTGACCCTTTTGCTGTGAGGCAATCGTGCTACCCACTGCACCACCGTGATGCCCTGGTATTAACATATTAGCATATTTTTTGTTGAATGTTCTTAAAATTTTATAAAAATGGGGAAAAAAATTATTTTTTATAACTTCTGTGGTTTACAAATGTAGTGAATTGTTAATTGGTCATTTCTGAGTCACAGCACATGAATTTAACTTATTTTGTCGTTTAAAAGAAAATTTCAGATACTTAGGTGTCGTTTACACTAGTGCGTTTAGAATTAGTGTGTGTAGAATTAAAATGCTCCTCATTTTTTTTGTCTTTATTTCTATAGCGCTTTGACAATGTAGATTGTGTCAAAGCAGCTTAACATAGAAGTTCTAGTAGATTGAAACTGTGTCAGTTCAGTTTTCAGAGTTGAAGTTCAGTTTTGTTCAGTTCAGTTCAGTGTGGTTTAATTTTCACTTCTGAAAGTCCAAACACTGAAGAGCAAATCCATCGATGCGCAGCTCCACAAGTCCTAAACCCAAGCAAGCCAGTGGTGACAGTGGCAGGGAACAAACTTCACCAATTAACAAATGTGAAGGAAAAAAACTCGAGAGAAACTAGGCTCAGTTGGGGACAACCATTTCTCATCCAGAATAGCGTTTTTAATTGTGCTTCCAATAAAAACGATATTCGCCCACACTATACAGCCAAAAACTCATGTGACAATTGTGACAATTCACGCTCACAGGTATGCTCAGATTTTTGCCGCCATTGAAGTCTACCCACTTGCATAATAGTCACAAATGCCGGGCCTCACCAGGGCTTCATTTGTGCCAGAACAAGCCGGGAACCTCATTTTACGGATCCCCCTCCTCACACACGCACCCCCCTCCCAGCTCTTCTCTTTCTTCCGCAACTCCCCAACCCTCTTCACTCGCGACACCTTTCCCTCCTCTGGTAACATGTTGGATCCGCTACACCGGACTTCGCAAATTTACACTAGGCGTATCCGTCACCAAACTGAGGCATTTTCAATCAAATATGCATAAGTGTAAATGACATATTAGTGACCTTGACAGAGTCCTAAAGGTCAACTTTCTGATATTCGTTCATTCATTTTTCTTCAGCTTAGTCTCTTGTTCTGCCTACTATTCTAGCACGTTTTATGCAGCGGATGCCCTTCCAGCCGCAACCCAGTACTGAGAAGCACCCATACACTCTCTCATTCACACTCATACACTACGGCCATTTTAGTTTATTCAATTCACCTATAATTCATGTCTTTGGACTGTTGGGGAAACCGGAGCAGCCGGTGGAAACCCATGCAAACACAGGGAGAACATGCAAACTCCACACATAAGACCTTCTTGCTGTGAGGCAACAGTGCCAACCACTGAGCCACCGTGGTTTTATTCTTATTTTTTACTTCATTTATTCACATTTATATATGTATGAATATCCTATTAAAGTTAAATTAATCGATGGCACAAAAAAACTAATGTCACATCTGACCTGTTATCCAAACTCTTGAACCATGCAATCTATTGTAGTTGTAAACTTATATGAATGTTACTTTGCTGCGTAGACAATGAAGACATCAATCTTCTGTTAAGAAGACAAGAATCCATCTCTTTTCTCATGGGAGGTGGCTTTTAGCTTGCGGTCCATTTTAGAAAAATGAGTCAGTCTGGTCCTCAGGGGTCCAGAAACCAAACCCTGGTGGAGAAGATCAGCACAATGCCAAACCGTCAATTACCCTTTCAACAGAGCCGTTAATCACGCTGCCACCCTTTACTTCTGGCATCCTGACACATGTCATCTATCACACAGGCTTTCCGAGACGCAGAGGGAGGAAAGAAAAGGAGAAATATTGTTGAGAATTAGACAGAAAAGGCAGGGGAGAAAGTTAAGAAGTCAGAGATGCAGGTCAAATGTTTAAAAGCTGAGCAGTGGTGGTGCTGTATAGGTTTTGTCTAAAAAGTCTAAAAGAAAGTGACACGGGCAAGAAAATTCAATAAATTGTCACACTGCTGAGTTAAGCTGTTAAGTCATTAAGTCATTGAAAGCCCTGTGCCGATGACAGATTGAGATATATTACACATTGAGCAAGTGAAACGACAATTGAGTTCTAATTTAGCTTAATGCATGATAATTTCTACCTTAGCGAAAAAGAGGGAAAGTCTTGCAATTCACCTACCAAACCACATTTTAAAGGAATCAATCATTCCGTCAATCATGGATTTTGCTTGTCAAGAATGCATGTTTGTGCATGCATCCGTATTTTGTGTGGGTATTTGCATAGGTGGACATTTTATACATGTTCACGTCTGCGCATTCCCGTCCGAGCTTAAAATGACATGCATCACTCAAGCTCAGCTGGCCTGTAAATGAACTCTAGCGTTCTCTCCCACAGCTCTAGCCCTGCTCCATGATGGATGCTCCTTTAAAGAAAGAGATTAATGAGAGGTAGGCGGCTTAGAGGACCATTTATCACAGTGAATATTATTTGGACGGCTATGTAAGCCTGTAACCTGAGAGTTAGAGAGGCATAGACAGAGCACAGGGTCTTAGATGTCCTCTCTATGATGGATAGCTTTGCTTTTTCTCTGTGTTTGTTATGAGACACCAGCTGTCCACCGGGTGGTCATTGCCGAATAAGATTGGGAGTTTGGTATTGCATTCCCAAGAAACCCTTCCAGTGTCCTGTGAACTCAATTCCTAGTTATCGGATGCTTATTAAAGGAGGGTAACTCTGGGACAAAGCCTTGCTTGAAAGGTTGGGGGTGGGTGGGTGACAGTCTGGGTTTTTTTTTTTTTTGATGTTGGTTTTTGCCCCCAACATCCCCCACCCTGTCCCTGCAGAGTAGAATTATGAGTGCCATCCATCTCACTGAGTTCTTTGATGCTGGGCCATCATCTCAGCAGCTGCTGGCTTAGATACACATAGAATTGTTGCCAATCACTCTTGGCAGCTGAGGCACATCAGACACACTGTTGTCAAGGGGGAAAAGGAATCAAAGGCACACAGAGTGATAATTAGAGAGATATCTCCCTTGAAAGGACGTTTGTGGTCGGTGGAATTCCAGTCAGCAGAGACTGTTTGCCTTCGTGAATTTACTGCAAATGGTCAGTTTTAACTTTCTCCAACAGAAAGAGAAACAACCAGAAAGGTTAAGACCCAGGATAAAGTTGTTCACCCACAGTGCTTTTCTTTGTTAATTTGGCTCCCCACTTTGATTGACTTGAAAAAATTGCTCTGTTCTTCGCATCGTTTGAACAAAAAAACATTATTTTTGGCATGGGGCATCTCGACATGTTGCCTGAATGCTGCTTTATTTTGATCAAAGTGTCATGTGTTGCACATTAGCATGGCCTCAAGCAAGAACAATTCTCACAGTTAGCCTCAATCTGTATCTTACTGTGAGGTTATGAGTGAGTCATGTGAGCTTGGAGGATGAAAAGCTACAGTATCTATGGACCGTTTAGCCAGCATCATTATCAACCTATTGGGTATTGTTGGAGGGTTACCTAACAAGATATCTGTATAGAATTAAATACAGTGACATAAAGATGAGCCAACTTTGATTTTCACTTCACGTAAGAATGATATGGTATTAGAAACATAAAAAGCAGCTATAAGTAGATGCACATATATAGATTCTGTACAGGCTTGGAGTAAAACAGTTATTCATACACATTAAACAATTGTTAATATGTAGAGTATGATATCATTTAACAGCCAATTATGCTTTTTTTCCTAAGTTGGAGTGGGTTAAAGACTGGCCACATGATGACAAATGTCACAGTTACATAAATCAAGTGCCACTAAAGTCTCTTGTTTTTTTGTTTTGCTAGAGCTCATTGCACACATCACATTTTATTAGCTTAATAAATCATCCAGGCTGTCAATCAAGCCTTTTGAGAATAATTGGTTATGGTAGGTGCCTCCTGAGACGAATTATTAATCATTCAAGGTTATAATTTGGTGAGGTTGGGTTTCGATACACAAATTTGTCTGTTTATGGTTTCTTAGGATGATTTATATTCCCTGAGATTTTTATGAGAGAAGACTTTAAAACATCTTTATGGATGGAAAAAAAACTTGGGTTAAAGTTAACTTTTTCTAATTCACTTTAGAAATTGCCTCTGTTACATTTTGCCTGGCTCAAAATACCCTCCAAAAAGTTGCACTCTTATAGTGTTCGGCATTTGTACAAGAAAAAAGCAATTTGCCACTGGGGACCCTCAGTGTGTCACCATAATTGTCTCAGGGATATGAGAGGGCAGGAAAATGATCATGTCATTGTAGTTACACCTGGTTCACCCTCTTTTCGAGCTGCTTTGGAGTTCATGCCAAATCAGGCCGTTCAAATGACATCTTTTGATCAAGGCTGTCGGGCACGATCAGAGGAGATTGGCAAGTAATGGATACCTAGTGACAATCCAAATCTACAGAGGGGATAAGACTGGCCTGCACCTGCCAGTTATCCTTTAGAGCCCCCATCCTGCAGGCCGCCTGGCTGACAGCCAGTGAGAGGCTAAATGAGAGAAGCGCAGGCTTGTGAGATTGTGTATTATCATTTGGAATGAGAGCTATTTGTGCTTTAACACTCTTGTCAAGACTGTGGTGTATCTTGTAAGAGAGAGAACGGAAAAGAGGCCGTTAGCGTGCCACAATATACTTGAATCACACGTGCAGCGGCACACCATGTTAGCTTGTAATTCAAGGCCTGCTGTATTTCCAAACATCTGATATGTCAAGTGTTTTCTTTTTGACATGAGCAACATAATCACAAGTGCACACACAAACAAGAGTGAATAGAGTGGAACAGAGACAGGGGGGTTGGTATGGCTTTCAAGGGGGCATTTGTTCCACTTACGGAGTCAGAGTGACAGTGTCAAACTAGCAGGGGACAGGCTGTCAGGAGACGGGATCGTCAGTCCCGGAGGACGGTGGTGGATGGGCTCTTTTGAGGGTGTGAGGGCAGCTGGCAGAGAGAAGGGCGACCGCGTCCCCTTGGATCTGTCATCTGGAGGTGCTCGAGCAGACACCTTTCTCCCAACACGTCACCTGTCCAAGGTGAACAGTCGTCAGGTGGGATTCAAAGTGACAGGTGGCTTATGTGCCGCCATCTTATGTCAGTCCCCTTAACCTCTCAATCTATCTGTCCACCTTTTTCCACTATCTGTTTGTCTCTTCATATGTGTACAGGTGTGTCTAAATGTGGACATGTGGAGAGGTGAGGTGAATGGTAGCAGATGCAACCTCTTGTAAATAGCCTGATTATATGTTTAGCAGTTGCTTAAAAGCAATTTCCAGCACTACTTATGTAACTTTTTTTCTCTCTTTTCTCCTTATAGCTTATGATTCCGAGAATGGTAAGGAGACAGTGGTACAGACTGAAGGCACTGAAAGTGATTGTCCTGTGACCAAGGAAAAACTACAGGGTGAAAATGATTTGGCAGAGGACTTCAAAAACCCAGTGGACGAACAAGATTCCTCTGCCTCTGAGCTATCAGGTCATGATGTTGACAGTGAATCTCACATAAGTGAATCAAGTGACCCCACGTCAGATGCAGAGAGTACCATAATCAAAAATGAGGAGGCCACAAAAGACGTTATAAAAGACAGTTCTGAAAATTCTGTATGCATTACTGACAGCCTTGAACAGATGAAGGCAATTTACAAAAGCTTTCTCAATAATCCCTATTGGTCCTTTTTGAGCTTGAATTCTCCTCAGTCGTATACAGATGAACGACCGGCCAGTAGCAGTGGAAGCAGTAGCAGCAACAGCAGTCCTGGACGCACCTGCTATGACTGGCATCAGTCTGCTATTGCAAAGACACTCCAACAGGTCTCTCAAAAACCACCTATAGCACTTGAACCAAGTATTTTCTCAACTGTGCAGCTCTACCGACAAAGCACTAAACTCTATGGATCCATCTTTACTGGTGCAAGCAAGTTCCACTGCAAAAGCTGCAGTGCAGCTTATGACACGCTTCTTGATCTCACAGTTCACATGAATGAAACCGACCACTACCGTGATGATAACCTCGAAAGTTCTAGTAAGGGTGGCAAGTCTTGGTCCAAGCCACGTAAGCGTTCTCTTTTGGAGATGGAGGGAAAGGAAGATGCTCAGAAAGTCCTTCGATGTATGTACTGCGGACACTCTTTTGAATCCTTGCAAGACCTCAGCGTGCACATGATAAAAACTAAGCATTACCAGAAGGTTCCTTTGAGAGAGCCAAGAACGGCAATTGCTGCTAAAGTTGTGTCCTCGTTCAGGAAGAGGGTTCCAGTGGAGCTGGATGTTTCAAAATCTTTGCACACCACAGAGCAGACAAGAAGTCTCAATGGAGGGCACACCAGGGATCTTTTTCAGATGTATTCTGAACAAAATATCAAAGATGACTTAGATCAAAAGACAACAAGCCGTGGTGTACACTTCAAGTCTCAGAATTTGAAATGTTTGGAGTGTGGGATTTCACATGACTCTTTGCAGCAGCTGAGTGCTCACATGATGTTGAC
Source organism: Danio aesculapii (assembly GCF_903798145.1). Taxonomy (NCBI): domain Eukaryota; kingdom Metazoa; phylum Chordata; class Actinopteri; order Cypriniformes; family Danionidae; genus Danio; species Danio aesculapii. The sequence goes on along the minus strand of NC_079452.1, from coordinate 41,335,275 downwards.
TGGCCACTTTTTAAAAGTCACCCAATCTTTGCAAAAGACAGACAAAACTCCTCATCCCAAAAGTAAGTCTGAGAAGTCTCAGTCAGAGACAACATGTTCTTCCCCTCTTGCAGCCACAAGAATTTTGGAGTCGTCATCCTTCTCATCCATTGCAACTGGAGACCACGAGAACAAGACACAAGAAATTACCTCTCAGAAATGCAGTGAGCCCAAGGAGTCTGCAAATGTAAATGATGTTAAGCAGAAATTTGGTTCGTCTGCAAAAACTGATTACTTAACTGAAGATGATCTGAAGGAGAGTCCTAAAATGGATTTTGATATTCTTAAATCACTGGAGAATACAGTAACATCAGCCATTAACAAAGCACAGAAGGGTGCCCCAAGCTGGGGCGGTTACCAGAGCATTCATGCAGCTTATCAGTTACGAAACCATTTAAAGCCTGCTCTCCACAACCCAGGCTATATTTCTTCCTTAAAACAATCAGCCAGTAGCCAGGAAGTCCAGTCCTTAGACAAAAGTAATTTGATTTCTCCAAGCTCTTCACCAAGTTCTTTATCAACCACAGTTCAAGTCAGTGAGGTGGACGAACTTGAAAAGAATATAACAGAAAAAGTTGCTGAAGTAGACAGAAAATTGAAGGATCTGAATGGGCAGGGATCCCCACATCCACAGCTGCAAAATTTGAAGGGGAAATCATTGATGTTAAAATCTCCAAGTCCTGAGATCACTGTTACATCTATGAGCAATATCACTGAGGGTAAAACAGAGGAAAAAGAAACTCAGAAGCACAAACAAGACCCCACCTCCACTTCAAATCTGTATGATGATTCTGTTTTACTCTCTGCCCAGCCTGAGCCAAAACAACCCTCTGTCAGCCCTCTAAGTGCCCTTCAGTCTGTTATGAACCTTCATCTCGGTAAAGCTGCCAAACCGGTAAGGCCTGTCCAGGACCCTATGAGTATGCTTCTCAGGATGAGCAACAGCATGGCGGAAAGGGCCGCTCTTGCCGGTCCATCTGGACACTCAACAAAACTTAGCCAGTTACATTCCAACTGCCATGAAATTTGCAGAGACCAGCCGATAGACTTGTCCAAAGGTAAAAATGAACAATACCTTACAACTGCCTCTGTCCCAGGCAAAGCTTTGAGCTCCTCCATATCTGGTGCATCTGTAAGTGAATCAACTAGTCCCAAAATCTTCACACCAGTGAGTCCTTTGCGTGAAAATGCTCTCTCTGACATCTCTGACATGTTGCGCAATCTCTCAGACTCTAGAGTTTCGAAGCCACCAACACTTGTATGTAGGCCAGAGCAGTCAGAAATTGAGGGTTCTCGTACTTCAGAAGAGGCAGAGGATACGTCCAGAGTGCACAAACGTAAAGGTAGGCAGTCGCACTGGAAACCCCAGCACTTGCTGATTTTGCAGGCTCAGTTCACGTCCTGCCTCAGGCAGACAGCTGATGGAAAGTATGTGATATCAGACTTGAGCTCCCAGGAAAGGATGGTCATATCACACATAACTGGTCTGTCTATGACAACCATCAGCCACTGGCTTGCCAATGTGAAATATCAGCTGAGACGAACAGGCAGAACAAAGTTCATAAAGAATGTTGACTCAGGACACCCAGTTTTCTACTGTAGTGAATGTGCAACACAGTTTCAAGCTCGTTCTACGTACATCTGTCACCTTGAGTCTCATCTTGGTTTTAAAATGAAAGACTTGGCTAAAATTACATCCAAGGATATCAACCGGAAGATCCCAAAGCATTCTAAAAGCACTCCCATAAAACCTGTGCTTCCTGCTAAATCGCCAGCTAGAGGATGTCAGGAGCAACTGTTACCAGTGCCAGCTTTGTAAAATAAAAACCACATACACGTAATATAGAACAAACTTATACTTATGTGCTGTTGCGTTAACATAACTGGCACAATTGGCCTTGTGGTTATTGGTGTTGTCATGGTAATGTAACATAAAAAACACATTTTAAAGTTATTAAGCTAGCTAATGCCAGCTTCCATGTAAGAAATCGATATGTAAATAAGTCTTAAACCTATGAACATTCTTAAACATTTATGTTCATAAACCTATGAACATTCCCAGTGATTTCCTATTTATAAGGGGTCTGTTCTGACAAGAAAAGAATGTACATTTGTACAGATAAACTTATTCATATTTTCTAAAATATGACTTGCATTTCCTTTCATTTTGCATATGACAATACTTTATTTGTTCTTGCATAAGGAATCTGATTTATTTATAGATGTATAACTAAAGAACTGTGTATAAAGTAAAAGTATTTAATCTTTGTGCCGTTGATATAAATTGCCTTGACTTGCATTTTTACAGATCCCCTTTTCTCTTAATATTTGTATCACCCGTTCATTTTTATTCTTTTCTGATTTGTTAGAAAGACTATTTAACGACATGTTTTAATGACACCATTTTGTTGAATGTTAATACATTGAATGAGGCATGCCATCTTATATATGTAAAATTCTGTTTTTTTTATAGGAAAAAAGTAAAAAAGAAAAAAAAAAACGTCTGCTTGTCTATTTCTCAAATACTCAACAGCCCATCATACGATTAATATTTTTAGTCACTGTTTAATATTCTGCACGTGGTGTCATTTAAGAGCTGATATGTGTATTTTAATACCTAAACCCAAATCTTTGAATAGTCATCCAAGGGGAACGTTTTGTTCCCTAGAGTGCATACTTGAGTCTGATCAGCCATCAAGGCATTAAATCTCATTATTGTGTCACAATTACTTTCTCTCTGAAGCAGATCCTTTTTCTCTATCCATGCCCAAACATATAGTCAGATTTACACACTCCTTGTAATCATGGTTTCCATCCAGTATCGCCAAACAGAACTATTGATATTGTTGTGTCTTTTTGTTTTGTTCTTTTGGTACAGTGAATTCAGTGGGGGTAGTCACGCCTCAGTGCTAATAAAATAAGAGAGAGAAAAAGAGAGAAGTGCTCCCTGTCAGAGTCACATCAGCCTATGTCATCGCTCTAATGAATATCATCTAAATTGCTTTGTATATCTGAACAGTTTGGATGTCAATCTAATTTGAGCGCATGCACTGATGGGAAGGGGGCTAGACTAATGAGAAGAGAGTTACGTTTGACAGTGCAATAAGCTTCAACCTGATCAGACAAGTTTGAACAGGAATTCTGACACATGTGCCAATTGTAAAAAAAAAAAAAGTTGATGTGAAATGCTGTACAAACGTCATCCTTATATCTTGTCTGACATCTTGTCTGATGTTAGAATAACTATAGCATGTGGGCCAATGCCTGGAAAAAAATTATATATGATCTCAAATATAGCTAGTTCTGGTGGGGTCCTCGGAATATTTGTAATTTTAAACCTGAAATAAATTGATCAGTGGGATGGAACGGTGGCTCAGTGGTTAGCACTATCGCCTCACAGCAAGAAGGTTGCTGGTTTGAGTCCTAGCTGGGCCAGTTGGCATTTCTGTGTGAAGTTTGCATGTTCTTCTGTGTGGGTTTCCTCTGGGTGCCCCGGTTTCCCCCACAGTCCAAAGACTATAGGTGCTATTGAATAAACTAAATCAGCCATAGTGAATGAGTGAATGTGAGAGTGTATGGGTGTTACCTAGTACTATGTTGTGGCTGAAAGGGCATCTGCTGCTTAAAACATATGCCGTAAGAGTTGGTGGTTTATTCCGCTGTGGTGACCCCTGATAAATAAGGGACTAAGCTGAAGGAAAATGCTGAAGGAACTGATCATTGAGCAAGCACGCTCTTCATCTCATCGTGGCCTCTTGGAAATCATGTTCACCCGCTACTTGAGTGTCAGTTCATATTGTGAGCAGACTTGAGTTGACGTGACAGTTTATGACAGCTCCAGAGCACTCATGGGACAGAATCAAGGCAGCTGCCCACAGAGTCCACACTGGCTGAATTATTCTCAGCACAAGGGTACGGGTTAAGGTCATTTTCCTTTTCTTAAGGAATGCGAAATTGGCACACTAGTGAAGTACAGTAGGTTTAAATCAAGTTGGGTGACATTTATTCTCAAGTGCTTTAAATATTATTTAAATGCGATATTGCTTCAGTCATTGATGGCTGTGAAATGTAAAAGTGAGCTGCATGAAGAACTATGGTGCATTGCACCCAAATCCATTGCATCCCCTTTTCTGTCCAATAAACCAACTCAAAAAAAAAGTTGTTGTAAATCCAAAATATTTAACAGCTGGACAGGGAATATTTTGAGCAGCTGAATCGCTATTCACTAGCATTTCCCCAGACAGCTGTCAAGAGCATTTTGGCATGATATCTGACAGATTTGCAAAAGACACTCGTTTCAGGGCATTACACCATACATTGTTAATTTAATGCATGATGACACGACCAATTATAGTGAGCTACATGCTCAAATAGCATGTCAAAAGCTGTGTATCAATCCGTTTGATCCTGTTTTCCAACACCTTAAGTGATACCTTAAGCAACATTTCTGACTTGGGAGAGAAGTGCTGAGCAAGTGAAACGCTTGAGAGGAACACGGTGGCTGATCTAGCTATATTTGCAAGAAAAGGGAGGTCTAAAACAAGATCTGTTGGTGTATAAATAAGAGCGTATTTTTCATTTTTGTAAACTTGAGCATACCAAAAAACCCTCAGGAGAACTGAGATGGATGTTTCACTTAGAACAAGTTTCAGTATTGGTCAGTTTGATTTTATATATATATATATATATATATATATATATATATATATATATATATATATATATATATATATATATATATATATATATATATATATATATATATATATATATATATAAGGAGCTGCCTCTCTTGACAAAATTTAGAAACTAATTATTTCCGTTGAAGGTGTAACTCTTGGATGTGCTACCCTACAGAACTACTGAGAAATGACAAGCTAAAGTGTAAAACAGCTTTTTAACTTTTGCACAAGTGATGAAAGTGCTCTTTTTACATTATTTAAATGTTTTTAAGCATTGTTTTGTTGTGACGTATGAAATGCGTTTCCAGGTCCAAGCCGCTACTCGTTTGAATTTATATACAATCATGGTGTACACATCAGTCTCTGGACTTGCTGCATCACAGACACCAATATTTTAACAATTTATAAAAAAATATATCACTTACTGGCCATCAGATATTAGGCGTGGATGTATATATTGTGATCGTGATTTTCAAAAGTATATTACATCACTTTGTAAACGTTCATCATTATTACTATTTGTTGAGTCTCCCCATACAGTTTGATACAGCGCTTGGACCCAGAGGACGCTTCACATGACATCACACTTAACAAGTGGATTAATACATTTGTATCATGACGCTAATTTAAATGTCATTAAATGTAACAATAGTTCAAATACCAAAAATTTCATATTTAGCATAGTTAGAACAAGAATTTAAGGAGAAGTGCAGTCCAGTGGTTCCCAAAGTGGGGGTCGCAGGACAATGACGGGGTCGCTTGGTGATTTCCAAAAGTCAAATAAATTTTATTAAACTACTTAAGAATTATCACATTTTATTCATAACCTACAGAAGATAAAAATAGTAGTTAATAGTTACATAAGAAAATCAACAACATGCAAATATACAACCATCAGCCTTTTAATTTAATCGGATGAACTGTCTTTCCCTTACAAAATTGTCCCATTTAAGATCTGATTTCTTTAAAATTAGGCAAGCTTCGCTGCCTGTTAGATATACGATATGAAGTGGGTCTCAGATTGGACAAGAGGCAGTGCATTAAATTCCATTTTCCCCCGTCATGTCTTTAAAATATGAGTTTATTTTACCCCAGTATTTTCAATAGAATTTCTGCGCTAGCCTGTTGCTACTGACGGCGCTTGTGTTTCTTTCATCTTGTTTTATGCTTGAACAACTAAATGAATGCTTAAGTCTATTTAACTGAATGTATTGTAATTATATTACAACATCGATGCTGTAAAAACAACCTTGTGAAATTGAAAATAGTCCCATTAAGCTTTCACCGGAAGTTGATCGCTGGCTTTAAAACTCTAGCTGTGCATAGAGCCAATTTCATAAGATTGTGTGTTCACGTTAGATTACAAAACAGCAATCAGCTGCAGCAGATTGATTTTATAGCACCAGGTTAAACTTTCTTAAAACTTTATGGCAATCAAACACATTAAAAATAAATACCGGCCACAACTGAACATTGATGGCACCAACAATCCAGCACCAATATTGGATTTGAATATAATTAAGACGATACTCTGATTAAGAATCTACCATGTAAACAGCGATTTTTGATGACCTTAATTTGACTTAAGTCATAATCGAGCTAAACAGAAATTGAATTAAGAGATTTGGAGTATACCGATTTTAGTCGCATTATTGAAGTGCAGTATAGAGACATTTAAAGACCTTAATCAAACTATTGCCTCATGTAGGATTTTCACTGCATTTTCTGACAGCATAGTCAAATCAAACACAGTTATTTAACACTCCTCTCTGCGCCAGCGAAGGACCACAGACACCTGCATCGCGAAAGGCAAAGGTTTTAAATTCCATTAAATCAACACTCTTCCAGCAGTTTATACTTGTATCCAATATCTTGTTTGTCACAAGGGGCATGCATGAAATGTTCCTAAATGAAAGTGAAAGTGGCAAATTAAATATGAAACACCCAAAATTAGATGAAACTTCTGAGGAAATGTGGATAGCGTGGTGACTAATCGAATAATGTGCTATAACATGTAATATGGAATCATGAATATTTTGGGGGTCACGGGCTGAAACGTTTGGGAGCCCCTGCTATAACAAGCCACTTTAATGTTTACATTTTAATTCTATTAAACTGCACAAATTGTATTTGGTCAGCAAAACTTAAGTTAACAAGTGATTTTATACTTCTAGTGCACATAAATTATTTAGACACCATCTTTCACTCCCCCTACTGTTGGATCCAAATGTATCAGATCACATAACAATAGACCTTATGAATTACCTTTTAAACATGGAAATAGAGTATATGCAGAAGTATGTAAAAGGACTTAGAATTTTTCAGAAATCTGAGTCAAACGCTTCTGGTGATCTGTATGTCATTACAAAATTGGCGCATTAAGGTCTGTTTTCTTTAAAAATCAATGACCTTCACTGCCTGATTGATATCTGATATAAAGTGGGTCTTACAATGTACAAGAAGCACTGCATTAAATTACATTTTTCCACGCCATATCTTTAAAATATGAAAAATTGTTTTACCCCAGTATTTTCAATGCAGATTTGCGCTAGCCTGCTGATTCTGATGACCGCGTGCGTTTAAGTATTTTTATCTCGTTTTACGGTTGAACAACTAAATTAATCCCAGTCTATTTAACTGATTGCATTTTAATCACATTACAACATCAACACTGTAAAAAAAAACTGTATAAAATTGAGAAAAGTCACATTAACCTTCACCGGAAATTTATCGGTATGGGAACAAACACTATCTGCGCATTTACGCTTGTTAATTGTGACGTCATGCAAAACAGCTTCCGGGTCCAATCGCTCTATCAAACTGTATGGGGAGACTCATCAAATGGTAATAATAAACGTTTACAAAGCGATTTAATACTTTCGGAAATCACCGTCACAATATATATGTCCATGTCTAATATCCAATGGCCAGAAAGTTATTCATTTTTTACAAACTGTTAAAATTTTGGTATATGTGATGCAGCAAGCCCAGGGACTGATGTGCACACCATGATTTTATATAAAATTCACTTTAATGTGTGATATGACTTAAAAGTGATCATAAATGAATATTTTCTCAATTCAAATGAGTCAGCCTGATCTCATGAGAAAACGTAAGTATTTTACGTTTTGTCAGTTTAGTGGCTAATTTGTACGAATTCGTTCAGTTCAGTCGTATGATTTCAGTCGTATGAAAATGAACGATTTTAAAAAGGAGGGGTGGCACCTAACCCCACCCCAAAACCCAACCATCATTGGGTGATGAGCAAATCGTACTAAATTGTATGAATTAGATTGTATGAATTCATATGAATTAGCCACTAAATCAAAAAGTTACGAATTGCCGTGAGATTGTGTTGAATGAGTAGCAGCTTGGACCTGGAAACAGTATTGCATACGTCACAACAAAACAATGCTTAAAAACATTTAAAAACCTGTAAAAAGAGCACATTCATCATTTGTGGAAAAGTTAAAAAGCTGTTTTACACTTTAGCTTAAAAAGCGGATACCCTATTACCTAAAAAATTTACATATGTTTAAATGTTACTCAAGATCACAGAATACTAACATAGATATATAAACACAAAAGGAAAGCACATTCATGATCTCAAATGTTTTGTTGTCTATCTTGTTTCACTTGAGATGACCTCGTTTTGACTGGAAATCTGTCAAGATTTCAAAAGAGAAGCTGAACATCGTTGCATGCTAGCTCTCCACCATGGCCACAGTTGTCTGACATGGTGGCATGACTTCTGACGTCGTGTATTCAGAATGATTTGACAAGGCATCCGCTCATGTTCTGTCAGGGCTCATTGGAAATGTGGTAATGGTCTCGTCTCTGTCCATCGTCCTGCTCAGCACGTCTCAGCCGCATACATAGGTGGCGTTTAGATGCGACGTCCCAGAAAAGCATGAGCCGAGCGCTTCACTCGACCTCCTGGGCCGTCCTGAGATGGCAGGGGACACGATTCAGTGTGACACTCCTGGTTGGAGCTGCCAAACTGCCACTTCCTGTCCTCTTTATTCACACATTGAGCGAGTTGAAATACGGTGTTTTGAAAATCACTGATCGGACATCTGTCTGCTTGTCTGGCCTTTCTTGTTGACTGTCATGATCATGTTTGGCCACCTCTCATTCAGCGTCACTGCCAGCTTTCATCTGCTTTACAGAGTAGCAGATTCCAGTGTTACAACGTTTAATTGTCAACTCAGTTATAGCCTATCATCTTAATTAAAGGGAGAGTTTCGTTTATTGAAGGGAGATTTTTTTTTTTGTTTATTGAAGGGGTGGTCCAGAGTGTATTTTTAAGGCTTGTTTGTGTTTATAACATGCAACGCAATGTGTGCTCGTGCTTCATTTGTAAATAAAAACACATTCTTTTTTCATATATCTTTCATTATTTACTGCTACTCAGCTAACATGAAAACGATAATCATAGAGGTTCAAGAGGCTCTGATTGGTCAGCTAACATAATGTGCTGTGATTCGCGGATCGACCTCACATCACTAGGAAAAGTGTCACGATTTTGCACTGTGTAAACACTGTCAGTCAGAGTAGCTGTTAGCCGAATAGTTTGTGCCTGAATCAGACAGAAAATGAAGAGGACACAGCTGAACCTTACGCCTGCTCTCTAAAATTAAATCTGACAAGTGTCTTTCACATATATTCGGTATAAGCATGTGTAAGTAATATGTGTTGACATAGGGAAAGTGGCTGCATAGAGAGACACTGTAGCGCGGCTGTGTGAGATCTAAAATTTTGTTCATATAATTATTGATCACCTGTTTCTAAATGGTCTGTCTCTAAAAGTGAGGTGGACATATCCCCCCCCATGTCCCAGCCGGGACTCGAACCAGCGACCTTCTTGCTGTGAGGCGAAAGTGCTAACCATTGAGCCACTGTGCTCAATAGAAATCTTGAATTCTAAAATCTTTATTTTCTAGAACCAAGAACATGGTGTAATTAGAACAAAGCGTAATCAAGGATTAAAACTGTATTTTTTTAATAAGCCACACCTCCAAAACATTAAACAATAACAGAAAAGCCTGCAACATCATTACTCCATTCAATCACTCATATAAGTTATATCTGAGCTGCAGTCTCTTAATATTGTTCATAGAGCACAGACACGAACACAAACACAGCCGCAGTCTCTTATGCTGCTGTCCCATACCTTCAACATGTCAGTTCAGCACTGGAGAATGACAGAGACGTGATAACGTGTTGGAGAACACACGCACGTACATCTTCGCATTCAGACATCAAAGAGGTGCAGAATCTTGTCAAAGCTGTGAACATCAGCCTGTGTGCTTGGCAGGGTGAGTCCTTCCCTCACGAAAAAATGCCCCAATAATAACATGAGCTGTGAGACAGAGGTGTCAACTCTGTCCATCAGCTTCGTTTCAGGATATGATGTTTTAAGAAGGAATTCACAAAGGGAAACATCTGTAGTTTTTTTTTTTTAGAGAGAGAACAGCTCATTGTGTTCTTCAAAAGGCTAGCTGGTGAATAAATTACACATATGGAATGTAAAAAATGCATACTATTAAATCACATTTAGTTTAATTCATTCATTTTCCTTCAGCTTAGTCTTGCTCTGATTTATCTGAGGTCACCACAGCGGAATGAACCGCCAACTATTCCAGCATTTGTTTTAAGCAGCGTTTAGTTTCATTAATAAAAAAACAACAATAGCATTAGCATATCTGAAGGATTTTTTTCTGATAAAATATGTCAGTGCATATAATTTTAAATGAAGATTGAATTATATTAGTTAACTTTCATTAAAAAAGCACAGGTATAACTAGGAATAACATAGAAATAACTAACAACTAAGGATATCCATCAAAATAGCTTGGATGAGACATTTCTTGTTAGAAATGTGTTTGAAAATATGTAATTTTTATATCAATATAAACAAGAAATCGTCAAAATAGATTTTTGTACACGGTAAAACCCGGTAAGTTAAGATAACTCAAGCTATTTGAGGAAACAGATTGCGACAAACCATTTAAGTTTTGAAACCAAATGGTTTGAGTGCTGTAAACATATATATACATACAGTTGAAGTCAGAATTATTAGCCCCTCTATTTATTTTTTCCCCAATTTCTGTTTAACAGAGAGATTTTTTTTAACACATTGCTAAACATAATAGTTTTAATAACTCATCTCTAATCACTGATTTATTTTATCTTTGCCATGATGACAGTAAATAATATTTGACTAGATATTTTTCAAGACACTTCTATACAGCTTAAAGTGACTTTTAAAGGCTTAACTAGGTTAATCAGGTTAACTAGGCAGGTTAGGGTAATAACTTAATAACTTAGGCAAGTTATTATATAACTAGGGTTTGTCCTTTAGACTATCAAAAAAAAAAAAAAAAAAAAAAAGCTTAAGGGGGCTAATAATTTTGACCCTAAAATGTTAACAAATAAGACTTTCTCCAGAAGAAAAAATATTATCAGACATACTTTCAAAGATTACAAAAATTCAAAGGGGGGCTAATAATTCTGACTTCAACTATATATATATATATATATATATATATATATATATATATATATATATATATATATATATATATATATATATTATATATATATAGTCAAACATTTAAAGTATTAGTAACAAACATTTTAAGTTATCAAACTAATAGGAGTTCAGTTAATAGAATGAATTGAGTATATCGGTTACTCTGAACGATGATATTACTTTACAAAAAATTATCTGAATCACAAAAGCAGACGCTTTAGAATATATTATGTTATATTTTTATTTTATTGTATTTTTAATCACTTCAGTAAAATTTATTTGACCTCTTGCGCTTGTACAGGTCAAAATAAGAATGCTGCTAAATATTTACAGAAACGCATCTGTTACTCTGAATTATGATGGAATATTATTTCACAGAAATGATCTGAATCCCGAAAGCAGACACTTTAGCTCTATAAATTTACAATCACTTTAGTAAAATTAACTTGACCTCTTGCATTTGTACAAGTCAAAAATAAGAATGTTGCTAAATATTTACACAGATACTGTGTATTTGTTACTCTGAATGATGATAGAATATTATACAAAAATTATCTGAAAAATAACAGCAGACCTTTAGTTCTATCTGAATCACAAAAGCAGACACTTTAGAATTATATTATATTTACAATCACTTTAGTAAAATTAATTTAACCTCTTGCGTTTGTACAGGTCAAAATAAGAATGCTGCTAAATATTTACACAGATACAGTGTATCTGTTACTCTGAATGATGATCGATTATTACTTCATAGAAATGATCTGAATCACAAAAGCAGGCACTTTAGTTCTGCATATATGCAGTGACTTTAGTAAAATAATTTGATTGACCAACATGCATTTTCTGTTGATTATAAAGCATTTCAAAATAACAATCTGAAAAGACATCTTACATCATTCACCGTCGCTTTACAGGACAGCCAGTCACTACAGCAAATGTATCTTGAAATAAACAAGCACCAAACACAACATGCCAATGTGATCTGACTTGACCCCAGTGACAGGTGTACTTGTCAAGGACGAGCCTGTCCTTTCCAATTCCACTTCATGTAAATGCACAGCAGACATGAGTTTCCATTTACTGGACTTTTCGCATGGCAGGAATCAAATCTCGTTTGCTTAAGCCAATCATGTCCGAAGATTTAGAAAGAAAAAAATCTGTAAACGCAAACTCTTATGAATGATTAGACAACAATCAGACAGCAAATATCATAGATCATGATTAATAACGCGCTGCGGAGGAAACATGAAATGCAGACATCATTAGCATTGACTCTAAGTGTTGCAAAAGCCATTGTGACACTCTTCTGATTAATGTGAGTTGGCAGACATCAGCGTCAGCTTTAATCTGAACGGCGACGATAGGCTTTGAAATATGGCCAGGATATTGTAAACTCTTTAAAACTGTGAACGCCTCATCCAGACAGATTTAATAGAACCTTCCTCCCCTGCACTGACCCAATCATGGGATTTCAAATGTGATATATAACAAAACGCAAGACAGTCTTTAAATTGCATATGTCAATTTTCCCAGCGTATTTTAATAGGCTGTTTGATTTAATCCTCGTGTTCTGTTAAGACTGACTTTGCTGTTGTCGTGACTGGAGTTCAAGTGCAAAAACAAAATTAACGTCTTATTTTCCTGTCAATTTTTTGGAAAATAAGCAACTCATCATAACCCAGTCGGCAGATATTAGTTTAAAGTCTAAAAAAAGTAGACATGCACTTATTATAAATGTGATTGATTGGTATCTATAAGTGTAACATGGTTTCTGTTTGTAAATTTGAATGGAAGTTGGATGTAAACAGTTGAATAAAAAGATCATTAGTGAAATAAACTTTTTTCCCCCCAAATATTTCCCAAGTGATGTTTAATATTGAGAACATTTTTAAAGGGCACCTAGGTTACACCTTTTTCCAGATTTAATGTAAGTATTTTGGGTCTCCAGAATGTGTCTGTAAAGTTTCAGCTCAAAACACCCATCAGATTATTTATTATAGCTTTCAGAAGTTTCTATTTTATAGCTCTCCATCAGGTAGCAGTTTTTGTGAACTGTGCCTTTAAGGCTAGTCCTTCACTCCCATCGTTTCCACATGCCTGTCAGCAAGCCTTAATCTCCTTCCTCGGCTGCGTCAGACAACAGACAGACATGAAAGAAGCAGATCTCACATAACATTTGTGAGAAATACTAGAGTAAGAACTTTACCAATGATTATCTGATGTATTTGTTGTGGAGTTGCAACGATGAGTTACAAATAATGTCGTTACAAAGTTAACGCACACACACAGCGCGGTCACACACACAAAGACAGTGCGCACGTTGCACTCTTTTTGCACACAAATGTGACAGGATACAGGTTAATATCCACTGCTGTATGGATATCTGTTATGTTAATGTACAAAATAAACCTGATTTAATGTCCACAAACCAGGATTGAAGCGTCTTCCTTTATAATTGTTCTGACACACGGCTGTGGTGATAAAGTAAAGCTGAAGTAAATCGCTGTAATTCATTACACACGTGCACTGTTTTAAAACATTTTAAACTTGTAAAATTCACTCTTGATCACATTTGATGATGATTGAAGATCCTAGCAAACTGAACAGACCTTTTATTCCCGGTTGCTTCCACATGTCCTGTCTTGTTGGTATGATTATACGCATTACTACGGAGACATGTTAATACAAAGCTGTCAATCAATATTGGTGGGCGGGGGGACCGCACTCCTATGTCAGGTCGGTCTGAAAACCGCTCCAATTGGTCCATCGTTTTTATGTTGTTAAATAAAACATAAAAAAAAGACTGGATGTGTTTATATCACCCCAATATGACATTCTTATCTCTACACTATACCTACACATATGTCTGTCCAAACAGCTTGAAAAGTAGATTTTTCACCATAGGTGCCCTTTAAACAGAAAAGTTTCAAAAAACAATTTCTAATAACTAATTTAATTTATCTTCGCCATAATGACAGTAGACCTATATGTAATCTTTTTCTGGTTATTTCACAAGATACTAGTATTCAGCTTAAACTATACAATTTAAAGGCATATCTAGATTAATTAGGTGAGAAAAGTCATTGGACAACAGCGGTTTGTTCTGTAGCCAATTACAGGGGGCTAATATTGACTTTAACAGTTTTTAATTCTTTTAAAATCTATATTTTTATTCCAGTCAAACTAAAACATTTGACTTCCGTCAAAAAAAATATATAAAATAATAGAAAATACTGTGAAAAATGTCCTTGCTCCGTTATACATCACTTGGGAAATATTCTAGAAAGAATTTCAATTTCACCCATTACACTTTTTTTTTTTACAAGATGTAAAATAGTTTTCTGAAGTTTCAGAAAACCAATAGTGTGTTTATGGGAAATTTTAGCTCAAAATACCATACAAATATATATATATATTTTTTTTTTTTTTTTTTTTTTTTTAAAGGGGTTTGAGTGTATTTTTAAGGCTTGGTTGTGTTTATAAGATGCAAAGCAATGTGTGCTCGTGCTTCATTTGTAAAAATTTTTTTAAATAAATCACATAATTTTTTCATATATGCTACTTCGATTATGTACAGCTACTCAGCTGACATGAAAATGATTGTCATATTTCCTAGTTCCTCCGAAAGGCCCACCCTCAGAAGGCTCTGATTGGTCAGCTAACATAATGTGCTGTTATTCTCGGATTGGCTCCACGTCACCAGGAAAAGCATCACACCTCCACAAAGCCTGCGCTTTTACTTTGTATGAACACTGTGAGTCTGAGTAGCTGTTAGCTTTATCAGTATGTGCCTGAATCAGACAGAAAATGACAGAGAAGACACAGCTGAACCGCACAGCTGCTCTCTAAAATAAAATCTGACAAGTGTCTTTTACATATATTCAAAATAAGCTTTTGTAAGTACTATGAAACGTTTACATTTCTTTTGTGAGTTTGTTATTTGAGATGTAGAATGCAGGGAAAGCAGCTGCATAGAGTAACACTGCAGCGCTGCTGAAGATTGTGGGTGTTTACAGTAACTTGACGAATAAATATGAATTTGTAGTTAATTTGTTAACAGTGCCAACCAACATTTGTCTTTGTTTACATCCTTGCTACAACATACCGTTAACGCCAGAAACTATGCACATAATAGATTAATTTTATCAAATAAAAACACAGGTTGTGGCTCTGAATCCACAGCTGCATCTACTATGGTTATAGCTGCTCCTTCGTTCACTTTGTTGAGTGATTATGCATGTTCTCCTTTGTCAAATGCTAGCTATATCTTTTTTATAATTCTCTGGAACATAATTAAAATGAAACTGTAAGCACTTCTCTCTTTGTGTCATGTACTTTGGAAGCCCAAAGCTCTGTGGAAAAAGCAGCGTTTGGACAGCATTTTAACTTTCTCTGCTATAACATTACAGCGCCTCTAGCCATCCCCCTTCGCTGAACAGAGTGAACAGGGTGAACAACTGAACAGGGTGAACAACTGTTTAAATCCCTTTCGAAAGCAATTTTTGCATAATAGGTCACCTTTGCTAAACCTAATTAAACTTTGCATGTGTACAGTACAGTAAGTATGGCAACTGCATAGGCTAAGGTTAAATTCAGGGCTAGGTTTAAGAATTGTACCTAGTTAAGTAATGACTATAATAAGTACATGCATAGTATTGTATATGTGATCAGTGTTGTGCAAGATAATTCCAAACAGTAATTACAAATGAATAGTAATAGTAATCCTTATCTTACTTACAACTCAGCGGACACTTTGATGTCTAAACAACACCAAAAACACATCAAAAATGTGAATCAAATTGAAGTCAAAATGACGTGCATTTGACATCCACATTTCGGTACATCTTTGACCACCAAAATAATTCTTCATTTCCAAATGACAAATTTACACTGGATTTTGTATCACAATGCATGTAAACTACCTTGATGTCTAAATGACATCAAATTGACATCTAATATTGGGGTCAAAAAACATGTCAAAAATGGATTACAGCACAGTCCTGTAATACATTTTTGATGCCAATTTAAAGTTGTTTTAACATCAAGGTAGTTAATTACTATCAAATTAATATACATTTTAGATTTTTTTAAATGTTTTTTGTTGTTGTTGTTTTGACATCAAGGTGTCTGCTGGGAATATTACTCCAAATGGGAGTGCATTCCAAATGGGTTATATCGCCCTCCAAAGGCCACTTCAGTAAAAAAAAAAAATCATTGCCGCTATATTGAAATGTAGTTCCAGTGGCGTTACGAGGGGGGCTTTGGGGTATTAAGCCCTTGATATATCGCCAAAAGCTCCTGACCTTGTGGAATATGTTGCACTTAATAAAAATAGGTTGTATAACATTTATTTCATTATACAGGTACTTAAAATTACCACATAGATCACACATATTGCACTTAATGCAGCTTTTGTGTTGGGTTTTCAAACAGTCAGCTGTTCACCAGTACCTGTTTCTATTGGCAGGTGGGAGTGGGACTATTGTCACACGGCAAAAATTCCGCCACTGCACTGTTGTCATTCATTCATTATTTTGAGGAAATGAAGCTGATGAGGTAATAATAGGGAAATTACCAATCTACATCACACATGACATTACACAGGTTCAACTGCACATACCTGTTGCAAAAACAAACATGTTGTGTTGTGCGGTAGGATGCCAAATTCGTCCAAAATTGAACGCTTAAATTTTACTGTACACCACATGTCTTTTAATGCCAACCGCAGACATCTTTGGCTAACAGCCATCATAAGAGCTGAATGGAGTGAGGAGCTAATTAAAAACGCTCGACTCTGCAGTTTTCATGTTATATCAAGTAAGTTCACACTATGCTGAATCAATGTATGATTTCAGCAAAACGGTTAAATATGGTGAATTCAACTGCGGACACTGAATGCTAAGAATAAAATGTTAAACATGTAAGTTCACATACCCTGCTGTACAGGTGCAGTTCACTATCAGAACACAGTTGCTTTGTTTCTTGATGATTACCCAGGTCCTGTACAGTTCCGTCTTCTTTCCTTGTCTTTGGCTAGGCAGAACCTTGGTTTTTAGCACTACATAGTTTTGAATCTGGTTCTCATGGAACATTATTTCTTGCACATGACCACACAGAACAGCATTATGGGCATCCAAAGACTTGTAGGCCTTTAACTTCTCTCTTGTCAAATCACTTGAAGTTTTAGTGAGATAATTGTATATTTGGGGCTGGATGCTTGGCCATTTCGTCTTATCCAATATTCATTGGGAGAGTGCTATCACAAATGGACCTGTCAGACCTGCTCATGTTAACGTTAATTTTGCTGAATAACTGTGCTTATCACTGGGTAACAAGCAGTTATAATACGCTGAAAGCATTATGTAAATAATATATATAATATGTAATCAATATAACTTATTTCTAATACAACAACAAACTCTGTACAGTATAGGATGTCATTCCCTCGCTGTGAGTGCTAGCGCTCCTGTTTTTTTCTGCAACCTCTCTGTGCGCGCATCCTGAATGTTTACAAACTGGTAATTCATCTATACAACTGTTTTGTGAAAGTGAATAGTTCTTACTATGGGTGAAGCTTAATATTTGTTTCACAGTATAAAATGTGTGTAGTTTTGCTGAAATAAAATAACTGTAATTTTGATTTAAATACATGCAAGTTATTTAGAAAAATGTAAATTGAACTAGCTTTCTAGATATGATATAGATAGACATATTTACCTAGATATGATATAGCCAATCTGTTTCTGTCTCAGTTAAATCACACTGAGTTCCTGCATCTAGCTTATTATTTTATAGCTATGTTCTACTGTAACATGCTATGTCAGTTAGCATCGGATTATAAAACAATTTTATTCTTATGAAAATACCTAAAATGGCTGGAAGAACATATGGAGACCATTTATTGTCGCAGTCGTGTAAATGGTCAGTTAAAACCTTTTTATTTTTATTAATTCATTAATTTTCATTTGGCTTAGTCCCTTTATTAATCAGGGGTCGTCACAGCGGAATGAACCACCAACTTATTCAGCATATGTTTTACACAGCAGATGCCCTTCCAGCTGCAACCCAACACTGGAAAACACCCATACACTCTTACATTCACACACACATGTCTTTACTGCATGTCTTTGGATTGTGGGGGAAACCGGAGCACCCAAAGGAAACCCACGTGATCACGGGGAGAATATGCAAACTCCACACAGAAATGCCAACTGACCCAGCCGAGGCTCGAACCAGTGACCTTCTTGCTGGGACGCTTTCGTGCTACCCACTGCGCCACAGTGACCCCCTTTTTATTTTTATTCATACCTTATTTTCATTCATTCAACTACAGCAATAGCTGGATGCCTTTATCCATATTAGAGATTTCATGGAATGCCTCATATCCCTTTCGACCCTAGCAACACCCCTAGTTCCAAACCAAAGTGCTCTAAAATGACCACTTCGAAGGGCCCTTTGGTATAAAGGATACCACTGATGGACACTTCAGGCCATGATACTTTAAGCAGGGAAGTTGCTTGGCACCAACAACTGTGTTGAATTTGGAAGGACCCTTGGGAAAGGAACCCACCAACTGTCTCAGAATTGTAATACTTTACCTTCCTCATGCATTACTTTTGAATTACTTCACTAAAACAACCACAGAACTTAAAGGCAAAATATTTGTCAGTAAAATCCTGCCCATTTCATTAAGCAGCTCTAAATGAAGAAAACTCCTATGAAAAGTGCAGTGCTAATAAACAGCTATGAAGTTGTTATGCCTGCGCTTCGTCTGGAGGGTGGGGGTGACTGTTTATGCACAGTTAGCCCCCTGTCCCGCCACCAATATCTCACATCATCATTCACAGGAAGTGTTGCTTTGACAGCGGGATATTGACAGGTGTGACAGAACTTTGATTGCAGCGTCAGCCTGGAGCTGGAGCCTGTCATCTGTCAGCTGTGAGCAAAGCTCTGCTGGGCTGATGACACTTACACACATGGACGGCAGGACGAGGAAATCTTCAAAAACACCTAAGATAATGCTTTAATTGGTCAGCCTGCATGGACGTCTTACAATCGAGGATTCAAAAATTCATGTATAAATACAAAAAAGAAAAAGCTTCAGTTAAAGCATTTACGTGACCAATAAATTATACAAGAAATCACTGACCACTTATTATGTGAAGTAAAAATAATCAGTTACTTCTTCTACTGCTGTGCACTTTACATTTACGCTAATGAATGAGTGATGATGGAGGCCTGCTAGAAGGCCAACGCCCTCAAAACAGATTAAACATTTGATTGGCGGATGGCTGGCACTTTGTTTGACAACTTCAATGGTGACAATACATAAATAAGAGCATTTTTTGTGCAAGTGTAAAACTAGCTGTATTAAAATAAGAATAGGCTGTATATTAAAACATTTCAAACATATAAACTTTCATTTAAATCTTTAAGTCTTTAAATCTTTAAAATGAACACTAGGGGGCGGAGGCTGCACGGTGGCACAGTGGGTAGCACGTTTGCCTCACAGCAAGAAGGTCGCTGGTTTGAGCCTCGACTGGGTCAGTTGGTATTTCTGTGTGGAGTTTGCATGTTCTTCCTGTGTTCCGGTTTCTTCCACAGTCCAAAGACATGTGGTATAGGTGAATTGGGTAAGCTAATTTGTCCGTAGTGTATGTGTGTGAATGAGTGTGTATGGATGTTTCCCAGTGATGGGTTGTGGCTGGAAGGGCATCCGCTGCGTAAAAAATATGCGGTTGGCGGTTCATTCCGCTGTAGTGAGCCAAGATTAATAAAGGGACTAAGCCGAAAAGAAAATGAATGAATGGCTATAGGGCGCTTTGATGCTGTTCCTTTTCGTGCTTACCAGCTGACCGCTTACCTCCACGTAGACGGCTTTTCCATTGTTACCAGCTTGTCCAGTGGCTCGCCACATACGTCGTTGGACTTGTGCAGTGGAGTGGTGTTGACCATGAAGACGAGGTTGGCGTCCGGTGAAGAACGGTTCTAGAAAGCAGGTAAGAGAAAAACAAAAGGCAAAAAATAAAATAAACAAGTAAACAACACGGTGAGAATGTGGTAAAATCTGAAAATGTGGTAAAAATCAGGCTGCCATGAGGGCTTTTCTTTTTCTGGATTGCTTTTGAAAACTGTCAGTTGCGTTTAGGGAAGGCAGTGGGTGGGTCAATCAGTGCTTTTTAAAACACTGTTGGCTGGATTTAGGGATAGAGGAGGGTGGGTCGGTCAGTGGGTTCACAGCGGCTTCTGGTAGATTTATGTGGTGCACCCAAATTTGTGCAACCACATTTGGTGATATAAATATATATATATATATATATATATATATATATATATATATATATATATATATATATATATATATATATATATATATATATATATATATGTATTCTATAAATAGGTAATACAGTTTATTCCTTTAAATTAAGACTAACATCTTTTTTTTTAATTCAGCAAATTGTTATTTGTCATTTAGTGCAATGTCCTGCAATAGGAAAAAGAGTAATAATGAATGAGACAGCATAGAGGGACCGGAACCTTTAATGCGGTTATTTGTTCCTGGTGCATATACTGGCGGAACACCTGGTCTCCGGTTAGATGTAATCTGGAGAAAGAATCGCGTGGTCCTGTCTTGCTTTCGTCTCAGTGTTTTCATTCATTTTACAGGTCAGTACTGTGTTTAAACTGCCAAAGGATAAAGTTTTAGACATGGTGTAACGAATATATTTGTTAGAAACTGTACAGTGAAGATTCGGATAACTTTTGGATAAGTTAAGGTTAAAACACTTTAGATAATGGTGTTAGGCCAGGCCGCGAGTAATCTCGCGATGACTCGCGCTATTATCGCGAGAGTTCGTTGGCGCGCAGTCATTCAGTCCGTTTGTAATGCAAATTAAATGTAAACACTTTATCTTTTGCTTGAAAGCAACACAGATCGCTCCAGTTGATGCTTTAAGTCTCCTAAAATGTTTTTACATGTTCAGTGATCTGTTTTAAAGCAGAGTGAATTCATAATAGCGTGTTAAGGAAGCACATGAGAGTTTTATATATACATACATACTATTCTGTTTACAGTTTTGATAATATTACTACGATTAGCTTTATTTCTTCAGTGTGATTTCATAAGGTCTGTTAAAGTTACTGTACACTTTCAAATGCAAAGTCCCAGTTTAAGTAAGCTAATTTCTAGCACATCTAGTGTATTTTTGAGTGTTGAATAATACTTTTGAATAATTTACATTTGTAATAGTACTATGTCTCAGGGAAATTAATGCAATATTGCACTTATTTGTAACTGGTAGGATATCTACTCTGATTTAAGTGAACGTGCAGCAGGAAGATTTTATATATCTGATCAGTGAAACTAATTCATGTAAATGCACTTTATTTGTGTTCTATATACATTAAATATGCTGGACAGAGAATGCATTTATTTAAAGAAATGTACTTGAGTTTAAATGATTTAATAGATGTAATCTGGAGAAAGAATCGCGTGGTCCTGTCTTGCTTTCGTCTCAGTGTTTTCATTCATTTTACAGATCACAATTCTTTTTGTTATTGTGGCAACCGTGCCTGGGGCCCGTAACATTTACGTGAGAAGAGCAGCCACGAACGAGAGAAATTTGAGATCTGAAAAAGCGTACACAGTGGCCACTGGTGGATTCGCACTAGGGTTGGGTCGATAGACGATGCCATAGCTGAGCCAGCATCGCGATCCACCTCCCCGCCACCGTCGCAGCAGCAACCTGCTTGTGAAAAATACACACTTAGACCCTGTTTACACTAATACGTCTTAGTTTTAAAATGCCATTTTAGAGTGCAAACGATCCACGTCCACACTGGCGTTTCACCTAGCAGTTCTGAAAATATCTCTGTCCACACAATACCACTGAAATCGCACATCACGTGACCACACACACTTACTATGGCATGTGCTGACTGAGCACGTCTGAGTTCCAGCAGTCAGCGGGTGCTTTGAGCACAAAACCCCAGAGAACTGTACACGTTGGACAGTTTATCAAGGATGTACCGCTGGATCGCGTCTCACTATAGTAGTTAAACATGATATTGAATTAATCTTGTCTCTAACGACTCTTCAGTCTTTTGAATCCATTAGGTAATGTGTCAGAGCATCAGTACACTGCTTCAATCTTTCACAACTTCGCGCTTGTACTTAGTAATTTTAGCGAAAACCTCAGATACTGTTGGTTGGTTCCTGCCATTTTTACCAGCCAAGTTTGTTGACGCCGATCAACGACACAGATCACTCTGCCTATTCATGCCAGAGTCCCATAGGAAAATTGATTGACAGATGGTAATTTGTGTGTAACTTTATTTATTTATGATTTGGTTATGGGTAAAACAAAGACCATGCCAGTCTGATAGTTAAAACGGTAGGCTTCAAATAATTAATTCGCTATGAATTAATTATTCATAAAAGATTTATTCACCACCGCCTACGACGATGATGCCATCGCACATTAGACATCGTACGATGCCTAATTGGTTGACATCACCCAACCCTAATTCGTGCTAACAAAAACTGCAAAAAAACGTACCTCCTGGCACGTATTTGGCGCTCTCCAGAAATGTATATAGAGGTACATTTTCAGAATGAGCCTGGGTTAATAAAAAACATTCAGTGAACACCTACCAATGTCAGTACAAAAATGAACTCTGAATGCACTCCATTAAATAACAATTTTCACTTTGCCAACAAAAAAACTCAGCATTTAAATGTTAATGTAAATCCAAGAGGACGGCTCTGCCCAAACTCGAGTTTAAGAGGAAGGCAAGAGAAGACAATGTGAATGGAGGAAAAAGATGTTTCCCTGCCACCACAGCTTTGACAGGCACATCTCACACGGGCTGACAGCTCTGTCAATAGCCCCAGGATGGCAGGTCTGATTGACAGCTAGCAGGTGGTGGCTGAATGGAGTTGTCAGGGCAACTGTCAATCAGTGCCATCGCCATGGAAACAAGGGAGGTAACACAGCTGCCCGTGGTGATCTATTGTTTTACCAGTCAAACACATGCCTAGCAGAACACTCTGACTGCAGATCTCCAAAATTAATGTAATTGCTACACACATTTAGCCGGTCTGAGATTGAAAATAGGCTGCGAAATAGATTAAAAGATGCATAGCAAAATCAGCAACAGTAATCCATAGCAAGCATGCAATAAAAACCTCCAGATTCATTCATACAGCTAATTGCATTCACACAAAATCCAGGGCAGGTTTGTCATTCGAGCATAAATTGATACTCCCCATCTGGCTCCATTAGATGTGTTAACTACACAACTAATTGGTGTGTAATTGCCTTTAATAACTGTTGCTTTGAGACGAGTATCAGATGTTTCAATTATGGGGTGAAATGGCTACTCTGAGGCACTATGGCTTGGTTATAGCTGATATGTTGAGCCTAATGATGACATATTCCAACTGAGCTCCGTAACCTTGGAGAGACTCTGACCCCTAAAACAGTGGATCAGCATGAGAGACCAGCTGGACGTTATGGAGCTCATGAGCCCATAAGCGATTATTAGTGCGATGCTTATCAGTGACAGTTTCGGTAACACAGATGCCCTGAACCCTTGAGACAGTGGCATAAAATAGAAGGCACCAACAGCGGCTCTGCATTATTTACTGACATAGGATCATCTCAAAACACAGGGTGAAAAGTGATCGCTAGCCCCCAAAATGATATAATCATCCTAGTGTTCAATCAAACAACTCTATTTCTTATGTGAAACACAGATACATTTTAAAAAATTGTCCTCACAAAGTAACTGCATACTAGAGGATGTTATAAATGTGTAAATTATGACAGAACTTAGCAAAGAAAAGTATAATAACAGTTGATTCATGTTAGATGACATTGATGGGCTATACACTCACCGGCCACTTTATTAGGTACACCTTACTAGTACCAGGTTGGACCCATTTTGCCTTCAGAAATGCCTTAATCCTTCATGGCATAGATTCAACAAGGTACTTGACATATTCCTCAGAGATTTTGGTTCATATTGACATGATAGCATCATGCAGTTACTGCTGATTTGTCGCTGCACATCCATGATGCGAATCTCCCGTTCGACCACATCCCAAAGATGCTCTATTGGATTGAGAACTGGTGACTGTGGAGACCATTTGAGTACAAGTGAACTCGTTGTCATGTTCAAGAAATCAGTCTGAGATAATTCACGCTTTATCATATGGCGTGTTATTCTGCTGGAAGTGGCCCTCAGAAGATGGGTACACTGTGGTCATAAAGGGATGGACATGGTCAGCAACAATACTCATGTAGGCTGTGGCATTGACACGATGCTCAATTGGTACTAATGGGCCCAAAGTGTCCACACCATTACAACACCACCACCAGCCTCTACCGTTGATACAAGGCAGGATGGATCCATGCTTTCATGTTGTTGACCCTACCATCCAAATTTCGCAGCAGAAATCGAGACTCATCAGACCAGGTAACTTTTTTCCAATCTTCTATTGTCCTATTTTGGTGAGCCTGTACGAATTGTAGCCTCAGTTTCCTGTTCTTAGCTGACAGGAGTGGAACCCGGTGTGGTCTTCTGCTGCCTCAAGGTTAAATGTGTTGTGCGTTCAGAGATGCTCTCCTGTATACCATTCTATAAGGGGTTATTTGAGTTACTGTTGCCTTTTTATCAGCTCAAACGAGTCTGGCCATTCTCCTCTGACCTCTGGCATCAACAAGGTATTTGCACTCACAGAGCTGCCGCTCACTGGATATTTTCTCTTTTTCGGACCATTCTCTGTAAACCTTAGAGATGGTTGTGCATGAAAATCCCAGTGGATCAGCAGTTTCTGAAATACCAGCCATCTGGCACCAAAAAAACCTTGCCACATTCAAAGTCACTTAAATCCCCCTTTTCCCCATTCTGATGCTCAGTTTGAACTGCAGCAGATCATCTTGACCATGTCTACATGCCTAAAAGCTTTGTGTTGCTGCCATGTGATCGACTGATTAGAAGTTTGCGTTGGACAGGTGTACCTAATAAAGTGGCCAGTGAGTATGTTTTCAACATAGCCAAAATGATCCCCTTTCAAATGGATCTGTGAAAACGACTAAATTTTGTTAAATACATGGCAGGCCAGTAGTTGGTGGAAGCTTTATGAACCCTTTGTTTTGAATCAGCGTTTCAATCAATGCATGTCAGACTGCTCCCTATTGACCTCACCGAGTTATGCATATTTACCCAGATTAACCACTAAACAAATGTCTGCAGCTTTTGGCCAAAAAATTTGGTATAAGTTTTAATGAAGTGTGAGCTACAATTTATTTTAAGATGACATAGGTACAGTGTAACTATTTCTTTAACTACCGAGTAATAATAATTAAATGTACTTACGGTTGAGGTTAGAATGTGGGTTGTTTAGGGTTAGTTACATGTAACTAAGCAAAATTCATTGTAATTACTATAGTTAGTGCATGGAACATGTGTAACCATTCATTCATTCATTTTCCTTCGGTTTAGTCCCTTTATTTATCAGGGGTTGCCACAGCGGAATGAACCACCAACTTATGTTTTACACAGTGGATGCCCTTCCAGCCACAACCCAGCTCTGGGAAACATCCACACACTCTTGCATTCACACACATACACTATGGCCAATTTAGCTTATTCAATTTACCTTTACCGCATGTCTTTAACTGTGGGGGAAACCAGAGCACCCAGAGAAACCCACGCAAACACGGTGAGAACATGCAAACTCCATACATAAACGGTAACCAGTGCTAACCACTAAGCCACTGCACCGCCCTAATGTGTTACTTAAAATCCTACCAAAATATGCCTAATTAAAAAGAATGGTAGTTGGTGGTGTCTTTATGGCCTGTTTAGTGGAGCTCTGAGTAGAACAAACAAATGGCTAGATCTAGATCAGTGTTTCTCAACCACGTTCCTGAAGGACCACCAGCTCTGCACATTTTCTCAGCTCATTAACAGAGACTGAAAGACCTGTAATGAGTGTAACAGACCAAGGAGACATTCAAAACATGCAATGTTGGTAGTCCTCCAGGAAAGTGGTTAAGAAAAACTGATCTAGATTATTATCTAACAGCCTTTGACAAACTTTACTTTCACAAAAACATTTATCTTTTTTTTTTTTTTTTATAATTTAGCATGTTTTTTATTGGTTGATTTTTTTATTGCTTTCACACAGTCTTTACCAGCAGACGTTCCTCCCAGTGTGTGGTGTTTCGAACCCTTTGAAACATTTTGTGAAGCACTTGATTTAATTCATTTGAAGATTTAAAAAGCTTCATTGGTTCCATTGTTGACCAGCATGGGTTTAGATTGTCAAATATTCACACAAGTCTATAAACTGAACCCTAGTTTAGTTCTAGTTTATCATTTAGTATCAGAAGTGGCTTATATGAAAGGCAAAGGCCTCTAGATTACGCTTCTTTTACCAAAATAAAATATGATCATGCCTTGATTTTTAATGATTTCATTAGGACAGTAAGGTTTGACTGCTTAAACGAAAGTCTTGTCATTTAACAGAAATAATGTACAGTATAGAATATAAAGTCATGCTGCAGTGGAAAAAGAATTAATATTGTGTATGACTCCCATGAGCTTGGAGGACTGCATCCATACATCTCTGTAATGACTCAAATGACTTAACAGTCATCTGGAATGGCAAAATAGGCGTTCTTGCAGGACTCTCAGAGTTCATTAAGATTCTTTGGAGTCATCTTCAATGCCTCCTCCTTACCCCAGACATGCCAGGCCAATACTGGAGCATCCTTGACCTTCTTTGCTTTCATTAACTTTGATATGGAGGCTGAAGTATGAAAAGAAGTGCTATCCTGCTGACGAATTTGCCCTCTCCTGTGGTTTGTAATGTAATAGGCAGCACAAATGTCTTGATACCTCAGACTTAATTTTGCCATCGACTCTGCAGATCTCTTGCACACCCCATACTGAATGTAACCCCAAACCATGATTTTTCCTTCACCAAACTTAACTGATTTTTGTGAGACTCTTGGGTCCATGCAGTTCCAATAGGTCTTCTGCTGTATTTGTGATGATTAAGATGCAGTTCAACAGATGATTCATCAGAAAAATCTACCTTCTGCCACTTTTCCAAATAATCAACTAGAAGTAAAGTTGTTATTGGTTGTTCTTACAATTGGATCGACGACAAGACTTTTTTCAGGTACTATATATCAACACACGGACACCGATATTGATATCCCGGGATTATTTTATCATACTATTTGGTTCTATTTTTTTCGAAAGAGTTTTTTTCTGGATTAAAGTGTTGGTCAGAAAAGTGTTGGTTTCTGTTTAGTTTAATCAGATTTTGCAAAAGTTTTCCTTGGGGAACAATTTAAAGTTATAAAAAGGAATTTCAATTCATTGCAACATACGTGATAAATAGTTGTATTGTGACAAAAAGCATGATTAAATTGCATTGTGGGGACTCCCACACCTAGCGAGTTTACATGCAGATGACAAGAGTAACTGAATGCAGACTTGGTGTTGTAGTAAGGTGGGCTGCATGGAATGGCTTTAATGCACACATCTAACCCCACCCCTAACCCTACCCCTCACAGTGACATCACTAGCAGCATTGAGTGCATTGTGTCTGACATTGCAAGTCTGAGATATGCAGTCTCAGCTTCCAAATCAGTCTACTATTAGAGTAACTTGCACTTTGAAACCTGCTTTAAAATGTTGTCAGGCCTCAAAATTAAGTTGTCCTATAAATGAATGACCAAAATGCAGAAAACCGTTTCACTTTTTAATTGAAAACTGTATCGTGTGTCCACCCCATCAGTTTGGATTCCACAACTACTTTACAACTGTCCACCTTAACGACCCTAACCTAACAGTCTACTTATAATCTAATGAGAAATAGTTGGTATGTAGATGCAATGTAACCTAAATCTAACAAATGGACCATCAAAATAAAGTGTGACCAAAACCTATTGTATGTTGCAAACATGAACGGAAGTGTAATGAGTTTGCATTGACATGAGTGACAGTAAATGACAGGATTTTCATTTTGGGATGATCTAACCCTCTAGCGCCAATATCATGCTTGAAAAATGTAGATTTGAGTTAATCATTCAGTCTTCCTAGACAGAAATTAATTGAATGGACTGTGCAGCATTCAGCCCAGCTGCTGAGTCAGAACCTGTCCACGTCCAAATGTCAATGTGCTGATGGATAAGTCTGCAGTCAAACATAAGTGACTGATACCGGCGCAAACAAAGGCATTGATAGAGGCAGTTCCTTCTCAGAAGTGCTCAATCCTTGCCTTTAAATGCCAGAAGTAATAATGGAGCACCCCGAGTCACCTCATTCTGGGACTATTCTGACATACTTGTTTCCAAGAAGGTTGAGCTACTTTTATTAAATGCCATGGTGCATGATGCCTTATGAACCTTATAAATGACTCTTGAGATGTGCCTCATGATTGATTTACTGAGAAATATCACATCATTCAACAAATGTATATTATCTAACATGGCTAACAGGCCTACAAGCTACAGTTGCTTTTTAAGGTTAACACAAGTATATCCTCCAATATTGGAAGTGGTCTTGGATTCCTGGATTGAGTTTAATACCAATCTTTATTAAATCTGCACTCAAAA
Source organism: Danio aesculapii (assembly GCF_903798145.1). Taxonomy (NCBI): domain Eukaryota; kingdom Metazoa; phylum Chordata; class Actinopteri; order Cypriniformes; family Danionidae; genus Danio; species Danio aesculapii. The sequence goes on along the minus strand of NC_079452.1, from coordinate 41,306,377 downwards.
AAAAAGTGTTTTGCTGCCTGTTCAAACTACTTATTTTAACAACACAATTCTTAAGACTTTCTTTTTTTTCAGACAACTTAATTGTTTAATCCACTTAAATTTGTAAATACTAATAAGTAAACTTAATTCCTTCATGTTGTCCTAACACAAATTGATTGTGTGGAACCCAGTATTTTTTACAGTGTGAACGCAGCTACTCAGGGTTAGGGCTGTGTGATTAATTGAAATCGTATCGAAATTGTGATTTGGACAGGCGTGATTTCCAAATCGCCTTACAGCATGATTTTCCCGCTGTATGCTATTTGAACCAATCATAACACAGCGCGCCTAAACAACACGAGAACAGGAGACTGAATAGCTTGCAAAAACAGGGATGAAGTTCAGCACTGGAGGACTTGCCTTAGTGCCAAAAAAAAAAAAAGTCAACACCTGTAGTGTGGGATTGCTTTGGAAACAGGAAGTAAACCAAGTGATAAGTCAGTCAAATCTTCTGTCCAAAAGCATGTGCAAAGCAAGATGTGCATCGTTTCCTTCAGCATTTTCAACGCGCTTTGCGCTAGCACTACTTTTTCATTGCTATGTGACCTTTAACCGTTTTCTCAGAGGATGACAAACTAACAAAACATTGCTGCAGCGCTGATACAACTTTTATTTATGAGGAAAATTAAAAAGCACTGGGTGTTTGGATATTCTGTGTGAGGCAATTAATCTACTAATAGAATATGCGTGTATTCCATACAGGGGCGGTACTGATTACAATCCGCTACTGATTACATACAAAGTATGAAGCTGATTGGTCAGTTCTTGTTATATGACTTGCAATGCAGCATTCTAAACTATTTAAATTAAATTTGTCTGAAAATAAATGTTTTTTAACTGCGTACCCCTGGAATAAGCAGGCGCGTCGCTCTAAATATGGAAATAATTGAGAAATATTGGAAATAACGGACTTGTATGTGTAAAAGATGCAATACTTTAACTACCAATTTCACGGGTCTGTGCATGGCAAAAAAAATCTGTGGACACGTAGAAAATTATACTCAACTACTTTTGATATCTAGTCCAGCAGAACATTGAGGCTTTACTTGAGTTCAACAGAGTGCGCACACACATACAGTAGTCTATTTATTTATACTGTTTTAAACCTAATTTGTTACACCTTTATTTTTGTTGCCTGCTGTCTGTTTGAGACATGTTACAGGTTTTGATAAAGGTCTATTTATTTTACTTTGGAAATATGTTTCAGATTCACATTGTAAAACATCTGTGACAAAATCGTGATTTAAATCGTAATTGCAATAATGTTCAAGAAAATCGTAATAGGTTTCTTTTGCCCATATCGCACAGCCTTAATCAGGGTGCTCACGATTAATTGGAGCGTAATCAACAATACTAATATTTATATAATATTTTGGCTCATTATTTCAGATAACTAATCAAACTGGCTGATGTGCATTTATACATTTACTGAAAGAAAAAAAAATCTTTAATTATTGTGCTTAAAATAGATTTTAGTTTAGATTTTTAGTTTTCTGGATTTTGTTTCAGAATGTGTAAAATTCTAAATAAAATTTAAAATGTTTGAGATTTAAATTCTGACAAGCCTAAGGACATTTTGTTGTAAATGTATACTACACTGTAAAAAATAATGACAAAGTCAAGACAACAAATATTTTTGGCTACGTTCACACTGCAGGCAAATGCAGCCCAAATCAGATTTTTTGTTCACATGTGATTTTGTCAGGGCAGTGTGAACAGCCCAAACCCCTGTGGAATCTGATCTTTTCAACTCTGATTCATGTCACTTTCATATGTGGTATTAAATCTGATACAGATCTGATGTTTTTCAACGAGACTGAAGTGTGAACGGTTATGCTGGAATTCATGTGTTTTTTTTTTTTTTTCCATGTTTTTGATCGAGGTACGTCATTCTACATACTACAAACAGGCGGCTGATCAGTAGTGAAATGGCATGCAGGGCAAATACCTCAAGAAAATTAAGTTAGTTCATTTTGTTTATTTTCTAGAACTACAACTGTTTATTAACTAACCATTAACCTTTAACCTAAAAATACACCGTTCAGTTAGATTTAATAAACATTTATACCACCATAATAAAATTCCATATATAAAATGAATAAAATACTGCCTACATGAAATATTTCACATAAATAATACATTAACAAAACAGTTCATGTTAATGGTTCAGTTTCATTTTGATTAATTCTTGACTGGATATGGTCTATGTTGTTTATTTTGACAAATTAAAATGAAGTAATAGTAATTTATCAGACTCAGCAAACAATATCATGATAAGGACTGAGCATGGACCAGCCTTCACAGTAACACTTCTGTCCACTGTGACTGCTCATCTAACCCATAATAAATTTACCAGTGGTCAGAGACATGCACCATGCTTGTCATATTGACAAATTATCAGTGTTTTCAATGCAAAACACTTATTTTAGGTTTCAGACACTAAAAATTACACGTTGGTAAGCCTACTAGCAAAACAACCATTTACAGCTACACCGTGGCTGTCTTTAAAAATGGCAATAATAATCATATTGAACATAATCTGATGTCTTGCTTCAGTTATATCATGCAGTATACATGTTGTGTGCTAATCAGACATTTGAGGTTTGTGTAGCTGTACTTCTGCACATGTCAGATTAGGACCATGATTGTTCACACTGGAAATCTGATATTGGTTGTTTAACACAACAATGTGAACAGCTATGCAAAAAATATCAGATCTGAGAAATGTCACATACATTATACAATTATAGTTTAACCTAATGTTTAGTCAGTCTGATCAATGTACGTTGAGATGACTAGAAAAGTCATTTGAGTCAGCTACATTTGTTTAGTGTGGTTATGTTTAGTATTCAGTTGCTAAATGTCTTTATTCCACTGACTAGCATCTCGTTTTTGAAAAGCACAACGCTTTAGCGCCCTCTAACGGCTGAAACTGAACAACACTACAATGACGCGTTGCTTCTTCACTGATGTGAAGTCAAACAAATAAAGTTTAACCAAGTTAAACACTTGTATAATCCAAATCATTTATTTTCTTTTCCAGTAACATCAAGGTTTTTCCAGGAGTCACAGAAAAGTTGATGTACATTAGGTCAGAAACCAAGCCAAAACTCTGTAAACAATACAAAAACATAATACAAATGGGTGTGAAAAGAGACGATAGAGGACCCAGAAGGAATAAAAAGTTCTTTTTTTAAGCTGAAAGAAATTGACAGCCATTTCACTGCCAACAAAGGTCAAATTGCACAAATTTCACAAATTAACAGAATGGAAATGAAGTATTTCCCAAAACAAATTCACACATCACAACAAAGACAGTAGTCATGATGTCACGAACACTATTTTGTTTGTTGATATTTGTTTTTAGCCTTTACATTTTTCCATTCTACTTGTAACCATTATATATCTAAACCAACACTCAAAAAGATACCAAAAAAAGCCTGTCCATGCTGACCTTAAAAGAAAAATGTGTTGGGGGGGAAACAGTCTGTGTGTCACCATTTAAAAGCAATAAGACAGATGACAGTATAGAAGCAGTGTGAAGAACAAGAAGCAGAGGAAGAAGTCTAATATAAGTGTTAATGTTGTACAAAACCGAATTCATAAGCAGAGTCCTGATGAACGTGATTCTCATTTCTGATGCAGACGAGTGGCTTTGAATTTGGACATCCTTTTTGGGAGCTCCTGAGGCACGTCTGGCACCACCTCCTCCAGTTTTCTCTCTGGGATTGTGGGAAGGGCAGGAGGGGCGATGGTCAGGTGCGGGATTGAGCAAGGCAAGGGATCCTTTTCAATCACTGTGCCAGTAAAAGCCTAAAAAACACAAAAAGGCACTTAAATATTTGATGATATTATTTTCGCCTGAGCAAGAACACAAGCAAAACGCACTGCTGTGATTGTAGAGGAAACTTAACAGGCCACAATGTGGTCCATGTCAGAGGGATGTTTAAAAAAATAATAATAAAAAAAAGTGTTAGTGTATCCACATTAGATTAATTTTAAAAATTATTAAGACGACGTTGTACGTTTATTTGAGACGCATTTGGGCAATTTAAGTCAAAGAGGATGTGAAATTAACCGCTGACAATATTTGAAGGCATGGGATGATAACCAGTTTCAAGGTTTACAGCGGTTTGGAAAAGTCAAGCTTTTAAAACTGCTAAAATTTTCTGTTATACCGTGCCTACAGTATATTCAATTTTGTGTGTATTTTTACAACTATTTTATTTAGTTTTTTAGGGCAACAATATCTTCAGCAGCTAAAGCTGGATCAAAAGCTACTGGTCAACCCACGATTCAGGAAACGTCTGAAATACAAATTACGCACCAACATTCAGCATGCTATAAACCTGACCAGTGCAGTGGCTTAATCTGTATCCAAAGAAAAGGAAGATATCCAAAGATGGCTTTTCAAGTTGCAGAGAAATTTGTGTTTTTGAAACTAATGAAGACAGCAGAAGTCAGTGATTCATTTTAATTATTTAGCCTGACATGTTTACTGTTCCAAAATTGATTTCTTAAAAAAAATTGTGTTGAATATGGAAATAGTAGTTGTTTTTTATCTAAACATTTAAAAAGAATATATATTTTAGAGCAGTAATATCAATATTGTGAAACCGTGATATTTCTATCCTTGGTTATCATACTGTCAGAATCTTATACCGGCCTGGTAGCAACTAAGGTTTAAAAAGAAATGGGACATTTTCTCCAATGCAACACTCACTAAAAATAAGGTCTATGCGGTTTCTGGTGCAAATCCATGTAGTTTCTAAAGATTTAAAAAAAAAACAAAAAAAACTCAAGAATTGTGTGGTTTCAACTCATTTTAAACAAATAGTCTAAACACACAGCAAACATCATTTTTAAGTGTATAGACCAATGGTCACAAACTCAATTTCTGGAGGGCCGCAGCTCTGCACAGTTTAGCTCCAACCACTACCAACTCACACCTGCTTAATAGTCTCTAGTAGTCTTGAACACCTTGACTAGCAGCATCAGCTGCGTTTGATTAGGGTTGGAGCAAAACTGTGCAGAGCTGCGGCCCTCCAGGAATCAGGTTTGAGACCTATGCTATAAACTAATAGAGAAAATGCAGACGTCCCAATATTCTCCGTTAAACAATTCATAGGTTGACATAAAAAAAAAAAATGCTTATTTATAGGAGTAACAATTCTGCACTAGATATAATTTAGATTACAGCATTTCTATTGTCTCTCCCTGGAACAGTAATTAGACACAGCTCTGAAAGAAATTCAATGAGATCAAGGCTGTAATATGATTGACTATCAAGGCAGATGGGATCCAAGTTTTATAGTAGACTTTCTCCAACAGACCCTCACATTTTCTCTGTAGTAAGACCTAGGCTGTAGGTCAGTAATAAGATTTTTTTCTAGACTTTTCTGAGTGGTCTCCATGATGGTCTCTCTAAGTGGTTGCTAAAGCATTGCCATGAAGTTTAGAAGAACCTTGGCAATGACTATCCAAAGCCAGAGCAACAAATATAATTAAATTGAGCAAGAAACTCATGCAGTCACACACAAACAAAGGCTACTGCTAAATAACTGATAATCCTCATTCACACTCCGAGTGACTCGCAGCAGCAAAGCGACAAGCGACCATTCATTTCAACGGAGGGCAAGCGACTTCCGGTGGCCTCAGTCTACACGAGTGACAGCGACCGCTGGCGACCAGGTGAGCGTGTCGAGCAAGAACCCTTCAACTTTATGCAAATGAAGAGCGACTTTGAGCAACAGCCAACAGGAGCACCAGTAGAGCTTATGTGACTCTCTCTCAGCTCACTCAGAGGCTGGTTGTATTCTCTGTGCTGTAGACCTGTGTTTGCAGCAGATCGCCAGCCAGAGCGACAGGCAGCTACAAAGTCGCTGCTAGTGTGAATGAGACAATATTGTTATGAATGTTTGCATACTGAAATGCTCAATCAAAAAGACAAAGTCAGTGCTGGCTTTTGTCTGTGCTTGCTTTCATCACTTTCACTTTTAATCTCATCAACTGATTTGTCTGATAAACTCTTACTTATTAGAGTTCTTGTGTAGATGAATCATGAAACAAAAATTAAGCCCCCAATGGGGTCTGACTAGAACAAACAGTGCAAAACACACAGCAGCAATTGTCTAGGGAGTTGCTAAGGTCTTTCAAATGGCTTTTAAAAGCAAACTGCAACATGGTTACAAAGGTGTTCCAGTGGAATTGATGGTTCCTTAATTAAAAGACTTAATTATGAGTTACATACATTAATGTAGAGTTAGAGGTTTAAAGCTTAAAGTTGCAATGAATATGAGGTACTGTTTACACTAGTGCATATTTATAGGTTTTGTTATATCCTGGCAACCACCCTTCTCGGACATCTTCATCCTGCAAAAATGAGCATTTGAAAATGCTGAAGATGCTAAAGTTTTAGTTTGGAAATGCTGGCGTACCGTTTCAGTACAGACAGACTGAAATGCAAAGTTTTGAAAATGAAATGGCTTTCCACAGTTAATCTCAGACTGGTCCTCTGGATTATTGCTTATCGTTCCCTGATTCGCCAATTTCCTTATCATCACACAATCTCTTCCCTCTCAGTTTCACAACTGGTAAAGGACATGTACAGATGTCCGCAAAATATGCACATGCCCAGTGAGTGTGAATGGTCACGCATCATGCATTTAACACTGTATATTGCGGACAGAAATCATATTACTGAAAAACATGGACGAGTGTTTTCATTGTATAATGCTGCTTAAAAAAACACACAGACTAGTGTAAACACAGTTTGACGTAGTAAAATGTTCTGTATTGTGACAGATTATCATTAAATAAAGTAAAAATATAATGGGACGTTATTCATGCTTGATGAGGGCTTAAAGGGACAGTTTACCCCAAATAAAGAGAAAATTCTCTAATCATTCAGTCATTCTCCACTTGTTTGACTTTCTTCTGTTGAACACAATAATATTTTTTGTTCCTACTATGAAGGTCAATGGGTGCTGGTTCTTTAGAAAAATCTTGGTTAATGTCCAACAGATGAAAGAATTTTATAAATGTTTAAAAACACTTGAGCGTATGTTTTAATATTTGGGTGAACAGTGCCTTTAAGCTGCACACATGATTGGAAAAGTCTTGCAAACATCATCAGATAAAAGTTTTAAACCTTGTAATCAGACAATAGATCTATTTTCAGCATTTTAATAGAGGTGTACCTCAAAGCGTCCGTTCATGTGGAGACTTGTCCCAGTAGGGCTGTCCTCCTCCGTAATGCCATCGCTGGTATCGCTGTGCATGGCGTCATCATGGCTCCATGAACGTCCAAAAGCTGCACGCCGCTCTTCAAAGTCTGCTGTGCTGCTCTCGCTGGTGTCGCTGCACACACTGTTCTCACGGCTGCGAGACTTCAGGATGGACTTTCGCGGTATTGGCTCTCCATTCACGAGGTCCACAAACACCCTTAAACAAACACAAACACACACACACAATGTGTTGAAACCTAGAAGCTAGAAACAAACTAGAAAAAGACGTGACTAAAAGTGAATGAATGATGTTTCCTGTTACCTATAAATGTCTGCTGGGCTTGTGATCTTGTAACTTTCAAGAGGAGAGTGGCCATTGTTTTTGCCACTTTTCTTTTTATGTTTGGCTTGCTCTTTTTGTTCTTTTCTTTCGCTGAACTTCAGGGTGGTGTTCTTGCCTGTATTTATCCTTACCTTCACAGGGCAGAAGAAAAATTATAATAATTATGCTAAAGGTTTTATTTTCAAGACATACAGGAGAAAGAAATTAAATTCAAAACAAAAATGTTTTAAAAAACGGGTTTGGGTGGAATTTAACATAAAATAGAGTAAAAAAACACAATTTTCCCTTTATTGAGCAAGTAACCATTTATTTGATCTTATTGAAATTGATTACAAGAATGATTTTTCATTTTTTTAGGTTGATTCAAAAAACCTCAAAAGTCATCCAATAAAACATTAATAGTATTTCAATGAGTGGACTATAAAAGACTAATATCTGTAAAACCTCAAAAATTATGTTCTGTTAAAAAAGAAAAATAATTAAAAAAAAATTAATAATAATATTATATATATATATATATATATATATATATATATATATATATATAAAATTCATTCCTGCCATGGCAGAAAAACATTTTCAGCAGGCACTTCAGTTTTCAGTGTCATATGATCCTTATTTTAATAAACTCATTTGCAAAGCATAACTTCTTATTATTTGAAGCTGGAGGGGCATCCACTACGTAAAACATATGTTGGATTAGTCTGCGTGTCGTAAAACTTCAACTTGTTTTCATAAAATCAATCTGCTGCATCCGAAGCTATTGCTGTGTCTTTAATATAATGTAATCACCCAGGGGTCACAACACATACATGTTTTTTAATGTAACAATTAACTGCCATCCTCTGTGGGTTATGGATAAAATATGCTAATTCTAATAGTTTAATAAATGAATTTGATTTTTGGAGATTACCAAGTGCTATCAAAATAGTTGATACGGACAGCATTAACGGCCAAACCAGCAGGCAGACCACAATATAAAATATCTGAAACGTTGTTTTTGTCAGAAATGTTGTTTGTTGTATTATTACCGCCAGCACTGACTGTATTGAGCATGTGAAGCACAAGTAATTTATAATACAAGACTGACACTGATTCTCCTACTGCAGCAAATTCTGCTTTTCTTATATTTGATACCAGTTTATCAGGAAATGACGATTTTGTTCTCTTTGACTTGTTGGATGGAAACGCTGCTTTATTAACAAATATTTTATGCGATATTCCAGTTTTGTACATACATTAAATTCACATCTTTGGATGAAAACATAGCTATTGACTTCCATAGTAGGAAAAAAATGTTATGCCAGTCAATGGCTACTGTTTCCAACATTTTTCAGAATATCTTCTTTTGTGCTGAACAGTAGAAAAAAAAAACTCAAACAGGTTTTAAACAAATGGAGGTGGAGTAAATGAATTCAATTAGAATTTTTTTAAATGATTTATTAAATCTATGATTAAAAGCTTTTTTCAATATAGCTTTTGTAAAATGATCTAACAGGAATTTCTGAGGATATTGACTAACCTTTTTGAATTCCACAGTGTGAGAAAAGTAGATAGTTGGAAGACCATTGTCAGTTTCCTCTTCACAGTCTTCATCCTCCTCCTCCTCAGGGTGCGAGCCATTAGTGCCGTTCATCTGAGCTGTGAGAGATGACACTTTCCAGCCATTTTCCTTCTGATGGCCATTAACCTGGACATCACTGCCACCATCTGCTTCCTTCTCTTCCTCTGAGGAGGAAGTGGTGTCTTCTCCATTAGTGTCTGTGCTGTCCAATCTGGTATAACAGGGAGAAACAAAATAGACCAAATCTGTGAGTGTACTATTAAAAATCTGCAGGTAAAAGGTTTAACAAGAACTTTTCAGTATGTTTATTGTATTTTTTTTAATTTACTTATGCATATTTGTCATTAATGGATAAGGATTGCTTTTCAAATAAATGTCAATCTTCCATTAGCATGCTAGAAAAACTAAATCTCTTAATACTTTTTTGTACATGGATTTATTTACATAACAATTATATAATATTTTACTGTGTTGTTTTGCTGGTACCTTGGCTGGTTTAGGATTGCATGAATATATAAATACGCCATTAAAATCACAATTAAGTGGTGGAAACATAGTAAATACAGCAGGGAGAATAAGTATTGAACAAGTCAGAATTATTCTCAGAAAACATATTTTTTAAAGGTGCTGTTGACTTAATTTCCCCAGATGTTGGTAACAACCAAAGAAAGACATATATGCAAAGAAAACAAATCTAATTAGTATACAAGTTATGCATAATAAAATGAAAAAATGACTCTGGGTAAAAAAGTATTGAACACATAAAGAAAGGGTGCTTTAGAAAGGCAGTGAAAGCCCAGACAGCAGCTGAAATCTCTCAGTAGTTATTCAGCAACCCTCTACCCATCATCATTGTAAATTAGCTGCTTCAGTCCAACATCTACATTATCAGGATGATGAAGATGAAACTAGGGTGTACATTTTAGCAAGACAATGACACAAAACACAGTCAAGGAAACTCTCAAATGCTTTCAGAGAAAGGAAATCAAGCTGTAGTATGGCCCAGCCAATCACCTGACTTGAATCCAATAGAGAATACAAATTAAAGATCAGATTTGATAGACGAGACTCACAGAAGCAACAAGATGTTTACCCTCTGTTGAAGTCTGTGAAAAACTTACACCTGAGCAATTCATGTGATTTTCATTCTCCATATGAGAGGGATCTTAAAGCTGCCTTCATCAAAAAAGTCTTTTATATAAAGTATTAAATTCATTTTAGTAGTTCAGTACTTTCTCAGTTTTCATGTGTCTCCATGTGTCATTTCATTGTTATTACACACAACAAATTTCTCAGATGTTTATATTGTTTGAGCTTTAACCAAAATCTGGGTCAACAGCTTCTTTAGAAAAATTATTCCCAGGAAAAACATAACGTGTTCAATACTTACTGTCCCAGCTGCATATTAAATTTTATTTCTTTTTTTTTATTGGATTGACTTGATACATTTTAAAATGTAATCCATTCATGTGACATAAAAGCTACATTTTCAGCATCGTTTCAAGGCTTCAGTGTTACACAACCCATAAAAACGTATTTCAATTAAGGTTGTCACGATACTGGAATTCGATACCAATCGGTACTAAAATTCCCATGAACATTTAACCTGTGGAGCACGTTCTTAAACACAGCTGATTTGTCATTGTGTTCATATGCTCAACAGAAAAGACTGTGATTGGCCGTGAAGGTCATTGATTCGCTGAACTCCGAACCGAACCGCGGTTTACTGTGTAACCACAGATCCAGGAACACTGGAGCGTTTTAAAGCCGCAATTCATCAGCAAATCGCTCTTATGTCAGCTTATAGACAAACCAGCTGATCGACGTGACTTTGAAATGCTCCATTGTCCCTGCATCTGTGGTTACACTCAGAATACAGCGGTGAGTTTGGTGAACCGATGACCTTTACGGCCAATCACAGTCATTTCTGTTGAGCATGTGAACACAATAGCAAATCAGCGTGCTCCACAGCGCTTAAATGTTTGCAGGAAATAGACATTTTTAAAATTCAGTACCGATTGGAATTGAATTTCAGTATCGTGACAACCCTAATTCCAATATGCTGATTTTGGGTTCAATAAACATTTTATATTGTAAATATTTAGAACAATTAATTCATATTTTTACAGATTTTTTTAACACAGTGTTAGTTAATGAGCGTTTTTACCGGTATCTCTGGTCCTGCAATTCCTCCTGTCTCTCTAGTTCATCAAGTCGAGCCCACAGCTCCTCCTCTGACAGCACTTTGGCCTTTCTCTCTTCATCATCATCATCATCATCATCTTCTTCATCTTCTTTCTCCTTGTTATCTTTCAGCTCCAAGATATATTCTTGCTTCGGCTTGGAGTTGGGTTTGTGGGCCAAGCGATGTTTTCCTGGCAAAGCATAGAAAGGGTTCAGCTTACTGATTAATAAAAGATACAAACAGCCTTATAACATTTAAAGATAACCTGAATACTAGATTTACCTTTGGTAATTTCCTCCTCATTTACTACCTCTTCTCTTATGTCCACATAATCTCCAGTATCCTGTTAAGAAAATAATAATGTGAGGTTTCCATATAAATCACACAGTATTGAGGTCATGCTACGGACACTTACGCCAGACAATTTTTTAAGGTCATCTGTAAAATCGGCTCTATTTTGAAAGTTCTTCATCACTTTTTGTAAGTCGTCTAGTGCATTTTCGACATCTGGAAAACAAGTATATATTTCAGGTCAATAGATGAATTGAGTAAAGGGAAATTTTAGTAGAAAAATGCGAACTCACGTTTCTTTCTGTGTTCCACAAGTGTGTCGGCTTGTTTAGCAGAACATTTTGCAAACCAGTTATCCCCAAGGAGCACCGTTACCTCATTAGTGTGAACTAACTTCCCCGGCATGAAAGCCAAGGGACCAAATGGTACCTACAGTGTAAAAAAACACCATATAATGAGCACATAAAGGACTTTAAGGAATTTGACATGCAAAGGCCCATTCATAAGAAAAACAATAACTATAGATAGATAGCTATAATGTCATCAAAATCAACACATATTATCATTGTTATTATGAGCATGTGCTGCAATTATGTTGTCTGTAGAGGAGTAAGATAATTATTGTCTATGATAATACTGCAATTGTCGTTTTAATGATGTGTTGTTTAACAACGTCACTCACAAAAACACATCTTACAGAGTCCAAAAGGATTCAGTGTGTGATGAAGATTATTAGGATGCATTTAGAATGACTCTTTAATTAAAGCTATGAAAATACCAACCTTAACTGGAACAGAACATTTGTGTCTCAGAGGAACATTTCAGTTTTTTAATTCGGATTAAACAGTTACTGATTTAATCACTTGATTCAGTATCTTAATAATCCATTCATTAGGGATGTGACAAGATCTCGGAATACGAGAATTAGTGAGTCTAATTCGCAACAAGATTTTTCAGCGAGATGAAAAGTTGTCTCATGAGTTGTGATGTTATGATGGAGCGTGAGGGTGAATTTAGCACTTAAGATTGGAGGCAGGATTGGATTTGAACCTCAAATCAAGTGCTTTGCACACACCTGGCAGGCTGGCCTCGAAGTTGTGCATCACTCATTTGCTTGGATGGGTGAGTGGAAGTTATGCTTGGGCGGTATCCAAATTTTAATACCGTCAAACCTCCTGCCTATTTTACCTCGGTATCCGGTATTACCGTGCATAATAAAAAAAAAAAAAAATGATGTAAGGCTCAGACGTCACCAAACTGTTGGCTTGTGCCTAAACCAATCAGAAACTGAATAATGTATATGCGACCTTAGGTTCGCGGTCACCTGTTTGTCTTGTTTGTAGTAGAGATCTGCGTGGGACGCTCTCTCTCATTCACACACACACACCACCAAGCGATGCACAGCATCACGCTCTCTCTCTCTCTCTCTCATTCACACACACAGACAGAACTAAGCGACATCACGCTCACTCTCATTGACACACACACACACACACACACACACACACACACAAAACAAAACAAACAAACAAACAGCATCCACACGCATGCTCGCTCGGGAGCGATATTTTTAGACCGCACGCCTGCTCCCGTTTATATTACACCAGTTACCGACTGCTCCCGCGCTTTATTCGGAAACTTATTCCCGCACCGCAAGAAATCTGGTCAGGTCCCACAGCTCCCGCAGTACAGCAGCGGGAATGCAGACCTCTAGTTCGTCTTTACCACGTCTCCCTTCTCGTGGGAGTTGAAACCGGAAATACTGCCAAACTGCAGAGGTTGTGTTCTTTTTCGAGACAAGGTCACTTGGTGCGCGACTCGCAATCTTACCTCACCTCTCTCTCTCTCCTCCACACTGTCCCATGATGATAATCACGCATACACATTTTTAGGCATTAAATAAATATTTAATACTTGTCTCCTATTTAAGTGCATTGTTTTTATGACGGTATAACTGTATTGAAGCTGACAGCGTTGCTTTTTTTAGATCCCGCGGTATACCATATTACCGCCCAAGCCTAGTGGACGTAACCGTTTTTTTCTTCATTGGAGTTCAAAAGTTGCCGCATCCAAAAGCAGAGGGCGGCTGCTACGACTGCAGCCACACAGTAACCGCGGCTCGTAACATGCGATGTAACAGCACTTTAGATATGCTTAAAGCCATAATCGTCATAAACACAAATCAAAGACATGCGGAATAATCCTATTTCAGTTGCATTATTGAAGTGCAGTACTATTACCAATGTTTAGGACTTACTTATTTTGCTAATATTTAAAATTATATATAAACACTATTTTCCATTCATATATTAGCTAAATATTTTGCAGTGTTTGCATGTCCTTTACAGCATGGAATTCATTCAAATAAAAGTAAAATAACAATCATTACAAGCACCTAAATAGTTTCGCAATTTGTGATTTCTTTTTTCCAGTTGAACAAAATATTTTACATTCATATATTTTTGTTGTGTAAAAATCTTGTCTTGTCTTGTGTCCCGTGGAGTTAGCGTCTTGTCACACCCCTAACATTCATAGTTCCTTTGTTTACAAATAAATTAATTGAATGAATCACTTGAATGAGTGTTTAATTGAATTATCATTCAGGGATGGATGATCCAATTCCATGTTTTTCAGAACCAATGCGATAGCAAAAATTCTATATTGGCTGAAAACGATAAATATGATTTACCCGTGGAAAATTTCCATCCCTATAATAATCTGAGGTGTAGATTAATAGATAATCTTTCTTGTGTATTAAATGCAACCTAATAAATACAAGCTTCATACAGGTTTTTAAGATTCTTCAACATATATTCTTTTGTGTTCAGCAAAAGAAAGAAACTCACAAAGGTTTGGAACCACTTGAGGGTGAGTAAATAGTCAGTAAATGTTCATTTTGAGCTTTTTAAAAAGTGTGGCCTCATACCATAATATCATAAGACAGCTTGTCAGGTAAGGTCCTCAGGCGATCTTGAAGAGATTCATAGTCTTTTCCCACTTTTTCCCTGTCAGTCACAGAAAAAAAACAAATCACTTAAAAAGGAAAATACTTGTTTGTTGCCATACGATTTCTATTTCTGTCCCATCTGGTGAATGTCTTTTTAAAATACTGACAAGGAATATAAAAAGACCTGCCAAATCTTTTGTCATAACCATCAAGCATTTATATAGAGAGTCATACTCAAGACTATAAATAGCATTTCAATTCTAAATATAAACACGATACAAGCAATAAATCATTAAATAAGCTTCTGAGAAACACTGACATTGATGATAATGTTATGGACAACAGAGAAACTTGCTGAACTACACGAGGACACTCACCAGTGCTCAATTTGACTTCTGCAATCTTTTACCACCTGTTGTGGACACAAAGACAATGCATCATTTCATAACTATTGAAATTCTCATAATACCACAGACAACAATGGACAATCACTGCTAAACTATCAGTAATGTTCTAGAAGCGTGAACTGGCCATCATAGAGAACTACAGTCAAGAAAGTTCCTTGTGAAAAGTGGGGCAAGTTTTTGCATATTATCTCATTACTCTGTCATTTCTCAATAATTATGTCCTAAACAGTCATGGAAATAATATAATAAAAGTATGCTTATTATAATTTGCAATATGAATAAATATTGGGGTGGAATATACACAATGTTTACAGGTTCTACAGGTAAAAGACAAGATGGTGTCTGCATCCAAATTTATTCTAGAAAAAATGTGATTTTACGATTGTATACACAGAAAATGAAAGATTAAATAAACTGTAATGAAAGTACGCAAAAATTAAACAAATCCCTGTTTAATATGACAGCCATACAATATTCTGCAATATCAGCACTCGTACTGCCTCTTCGCTCTTGTGTATTCCTCCACCCACATAGAGTGACAGCAGATCAACAAACTCACTACAGTTTGACAAATATTGCAGCAGTTGGACAACATAATGCACTTTGAAGTTTTTTTTTAGTCGAGAATGTAGTTGCTTAGATTGCAACTGTGCATTTTATTTATAAGGATAGTGCCTATTTTAAATATTTATAATTTCGGAGATTCAGTGAGTCAGCAGCCATTAGTCTGTCATTAAGCAGAGCAAAGTGGGCTGACGTTTCGCCACAATATGGCGACAGAGACCACATAAGCGCTTAGAGGTGGAAAAATTTTCAAATTACAGCTAATCAAATCATTATAAATCAGTGACACTACGTCAATCTCTACACAATCTCTCTCTCTTTTGAATGTTGTAGTGCTGTATATTTACCATTGTAATCTGGTAGTGTTTGGCTTTTTCGGGGTTATTTATTGTGATCTCCCAATTACAACAGAAAAATACTGGGAAATCTCTGTAGACTGATGGCATTTCATGCCCCCTGAAGGAATGCCAGAAGAAAGTAGTTCCACATACAAAAGGATTTTTAGACTCTCCGTGTTTGATTTTCTTTTTTTATTTGCATGATTATGCCGTCAAACTGTTGTATAAACGTAATATCACACTCGTAGCAGTGTGGTATGGCTGTATATGGTCACTGGTGGGACACTAAGGCAAAAGGATATCCAAAAAGTGGTATGGTACGGTTCGCTTTCAGGTTCCTTTTGACAGTGGAAACGGCCATAAAAGCATACCGAACCATATCGTACCAGTCAGTGAAAACGGGCCAAAAAAGTGGTATGGTAGGGTTCGCTTTAAGGTTCCTTTTGCCAGTGGAAACAGCCATAAAAGCATAACGAACCATATAGTACCACTCAGTGGAAACGGTCCAAAAGAATGGTATGGTACGGTTAACATTTGGGTATCCTCCCACAAGTGCCGATATATAGCCATATTGCACTGCTTCGAGTGTGATATTGCTCATACATATACACATACACACGCGCACACACACACATCTGTCTGTCTGTCTCACTATCTATCTATCTAGATAGAAATGAAAATTATAAAACAATCTTTTGTATATAAATAAACTAATTTACGTGGCTAGAATGATACTGGCAGAGAATAGCGATTGAAAGTTACAAATATTTTGTTTTGGGGTTGCACTGTAATGCTTAAGTATTTTAATGTCATCAATTGATACATGTTCTAAATATACCTGACAAGATGATCGTACACTTCTGTTATGGGAAATGTCTTAAGCTAAATGTAACCATTATGATAATGTAAAAGACAAAACTATAATTATTATGTTGTTGCTCAAGGACTCTAAAACAGTGATTTTCATATCTTCCAAAGACAAGTCCATGCTGCAATGAAAGCAGGTCAAACGTAACTTTCAAATCCAGCCAACTGGGGTTTATCTTCAACTGTGAACAAATGGGTCAAAGTCATTGTGTTTGCGCCATTCACCTACTCTTTTTCACTCTATGCACATATAAATAGGGCAATTAAACCTTACCTTCACAATGGCTCCTTTGCATTTCACCTTCTACTGTAAAAGTACTATAAGCTTTTGCTTGCTCTATATACATTTGGGCAACGTGGGCATGTGCCATGTGGTTGATTAAACTTAAGGTTACATGTAATATTTGCTATTAACATCAAGATACGCTTCATGTAAACACATACAGGTGGATTTTACAGCAAAGCACCAAAAACACACATGCAAACAAAATGTAGTAACTGTTTGCAAAAAGAAAACCAACGGCAACACGTGATACACAAAGAACTTTCCAGAGAATGAAACGCGCAACGCTGCAAATATACTACAAAAACAACATAAAATCGACGACAAATCATTCAAACGCTGATGAATAATCACGTTCATGAACATCAACAATAATATATGCATGAATGCGTTGTTGTTATGGAAAATAAACATTACTCCTGACCTTCCTGTGCTCATCCTTCAACCTCTCCACGCCTCGAGGCAAATCACTCGTATTCCGTTTGACTTTCCCAATTGCAGCCATTTGCTCGTGCAAGGATGTCATCCACAATCAAGCAAGGTTTTTGTGTGATTAAATATCCAAAACAATGAATGCTCAGGGGTTTGAAGTCCTATAGAAATGTTTATGAATGCAATGTGATGTGTTGCACTCAATTTGTCGCCTCGTAGTCATCAATGAAGCAGAACGAGTCGTCCAGTATATCGAGATTGAGACCATTTCACACGTGCATGGTACGATGTCAATCTAATCCCGAAATTTCCTCTTGTTTACAGTCCACCGACGGCCTGTTTCCCCTGCGCCATGTTCATCTATTCACGGATGTAGTACGTGCTCTGGATATCGCTCTCCGTCTACGACGCAAGCACGTGATTGCCTAGTCCTACTTTTGCTATTTAATTTCACTTTCATTTACCTTATAGTTTTCGTTTCATTTCGTTTCATTTTAAATGCTTAACTGCATTATATTTGTTTTGTTATTCGTGGATTGAACATAATTATTGGCGGAAACTAAGTTAAATAAACAACTTTTAGTATTAACGTCACTCTATAAAATTGATAATAAACGAAAGTGGTCGCTTATTTTGGGGAAAAAACACGTGTATATATATTTTTAATAGTAAAACTAGGTACTGTTAACTTTATGATTTGTTTAAATGAAAACATGGATAGCTGATAAGAGGATGTAAACAATCCTCACGCCGACATCACGTGACATTTTGAAACAGGAAGTTGTATAATTTGTGATTCGACCAAAATAAAAGACTTCTATACAAAGAAAGTTTGGTCATTACACCACACATTTTTTAGCAAACAATAACATAGAAGTTACCTTTAAACTGATTTATAGATGACATCCAAACCAGTGCAATCTTAAAAGGCTTATGATATTAACATTAACTGTTCTTTTTGCATAGTGAATCCTGAAGCTTCTGTTCATTCACTTTGGATGTGATATTCTTAATTTTATAAAAGATTATGTCCCTGATTTTTAAAGAAAACACATCTTAAACGTGGCGATTTTGTAAAGACAGTTGACCAAAAGCTGGCTGAAAATTAAAAGTCCATGTATTTTTTTTTTATTAACAAGAACCATGTACAGTTTTTTATACAACAAAATCACTTTACATTTCTCAACAAGAATATAATAAATGAGAAAAAAGAAATTAAATAAATAGAAAAGAAAAGAAAAAAAAACAGGACTGTACATAATTATCGAAGTACATACAAATATGTTACACACATTTTTCCAATTTATTAACAAGAGTTATTGAATGCACTTTTACTACAAGAAATGCATGTATACAAAAAATATGCACAAATGTTAAAGGAGGAGCATACTGTTTTAATTGCTTTTCTACTTTCAGACTAAGAAATCATATACATTTATATACATTTGAATCTCTTTTTCTAGCACCAAGAAGAGAAGTTTGCTTTTGGCAAACTTGGATTTATGTATGTGAAATTTACATAATAATAAAATAAAGTTTATAATAAAACCAGCATCTTTTGAAGAGTGATCCTTAACATAATAATCCAAAATCACGTTCATAAGAGAAGGAAATTGATTTTAAAATTTTATGAGCGAAAGGCTTCAACATTAATCCAAAAAAGTTGGGTATATTGGCAAGACCAAAATAAATGTAAAATAGTTTCATTAAAGCTTTCACAAAAACAGCATTCTAAGTCAATATCAATTTTACATTTTCGTAGAAATATTTTTGTGGAATAAACTCTATGAAGTAATTTAAATGATATTTTTAGCCTTATTTGTAATAAAAAAGTTGAGGTAATGGCCATACTTGGGATCACTTAAGTCCGTGTGCATATACCCACTGAGAATGTCTCTCTTTCTATATTTCGATGTGTATACCCATAGATATTTAAAATGTATGCCCGCAGACTTTTATTTTGAAGAAAATGCAGCTCGTAGTAACGTTTTCCGGAAATGGCCCCTGTCTGTTCTCACATTGAAGTGTATCTAAGCGCTTAAACACATTTCCACACTCATTATTTTTATTAACGTAAGGATTTTGTTACAGAATTGGTGAGTAATTACACTCGAATATAAATCCTTTGCGAGTTAAAACAATTCTGAAGCGTGTCAGGGGAAAATATTTGTACTTATTTTTATGTGCATTCAGCTTATTGACCTAAAACAAGACAAACTATTGAAAGTCATTGCATTCACGTCCATTGCTCTAATCATTTTTTTGTCTTTTTAAATATTACCTTGTTTCTTTCTCTAGCTGAAAAAGAGCAGCTTTCTATCCAGTCATGATCAGACACTGCAGGACATTTTCCCATCTTGTCTTAAGAAGTCAGACAAATCATGTTGTACAGTCAAATCCAGTTAGGATACTCTTGCCCTTGTCAGCATTCACACGTACTGCATCTCCACGCACTCATTCTACCAACGTCAAGGTGCGCTCATACTTACAGTACATGAAAAGGAAAGTCCAAGGTGCACCAGTTCCTCCATACAATCACGTCTGCCAGGTTGGAGATCCTGTCTTACGTTCACATGCGGCAGAAGTCGAACCCGGAGCCATTCAGGGTCCAGAAGTACAGAAGGTCATAAAAACCCTGGTGAAGGTGATGAGAAAGCTGGAGTGTGTCGGTCTGAGCGCACCTCAGATTGGTGTTCCTTTACGAATATTAGCTTTGGAGTATCCTAAGAAAATGCTGGAGGAAAGCTCAACCGCTTCTGTTGAAGCTCGAGGTCTAGTGGCAGTGCCTCTTATGATTTTTATAAACCCACAGTTACGGGTATTAGACGGACGCACAGTCATCTTCCAAGAGGCGTGTGAGAGCATCTCTGGGTATTCAGCATCTGTCCCACGATATGTGTCTGTAGAAGTCTCAGGTAAAAGATGTCAACCTATATTAAAGGGTTTTACTCGCCTTTGGCTCATCCAAGATGTAGGTGACCTTTAAAGAAGTTTTTTAGCAGAAAATGTGGTAATCTGTGATGTATAGGCTAACAAAATAAATATATATGTGAGTCCTGATGAAGCATTAAGGTCTTTACATTGAGGACTGTTAGTCAAGGCTGTAGATTAAAGGTTTGTTCACCAAAAAATGAAAATAGTTATTATTACCTCAGACTGATGCCCCTCCAATCCTCCGAGACATTCATTTCTTTTTGGAAAACAAATTACGGTATTTTTAGATGAAATCAGAGAGCTCTCTGACCCTCCATAGACTTTAACATCCCCAAGACGTTCAAAGTAGAGCTGCACAATGTATTGTTTCAGCATCGATATCGAAATGTGCACATCCGCTATATGCAAGAAGATATGCAATGTTGAGTCTGAATTATAGTTGACCAGGAGGCAGGACATTTCATTTCAAGACATTTCAAGGTGAAAACAAGATTTACTCACACCACTGGCAGATAATTTGACTCTTAATTTTGACTTATTTCTTCAAAAGTTGAAAATAAAACAATATTTTGACTTAATCTAAGAATTTTTAGATATTTGGACTAGAAACCAAACAAAGCAAGGCAAGAAAAGCATGTTTTGCATTGTGATTATTTAATTTCTGTACATGAATACCGTCAAATAGTGCTATTTAAACTATCTTGCGAAACTGTGTTCATATCACAATATTTATCACAGAACAATAAAACGTTGGAATATCAGATTTTCCCAAATTTGTGCAGCCCTAGTTTAAAGTCCAGAAAAGGAACCAAAAACATTGTCAAAACGGTCAATGTGACTTCAGTCGTTCATTTTAATAATTCAAAACTCCAAGAACAATTTTGTAAGCCAAAAATCTCTATGATTTATAATAAATGACTTGTATAAATGCCAATGTTTTTTTCTTCCATGACATGTAAGGGTGTGCATTTGCTATGGGCAGTACAACGCACTTGTCCACAGTAAACACTCGTCCTGATGTGGAAGACATAGGCATTTTTACAGTTTTGTTGTTACTTTTTTATTTCTTGTACAGTCGTTTAGCTTCATTAGACAAACCTTAATGTCTCATCAGAAACCAAGGGTATTAGTTTAGTTTTGCTAATATATGTTTATATGTCTCTGTAAGTGCTGGTAGCCATTAATTTAAAATCATCATGCTCTACTGAAGAAAAAAAAACAAGTCACCTATGTCTTGGATGGGATAAGGTTAAGTAAATTAATAGCAATTTACATTTTTGGGTGAACTATCCCTCTTAAGTCCAGTGGCCTCAAACTCACTTCCTGGATTTTCACAGTTCTGCATAGTTTAGCTCCAACTCACACCTGCTTAATAGTCTGTAGTAGTCTTGAACACCTTGATTAGTTAGATCAGCAGTGCTTGATTAGGGTTGGAGCAAAAGTGTGCAGAGCTGTGGCCCTCCAGGAATCAGGTTTGAGACCTATGATTTAGACCAGGGGTGTCCAAACTCGGTCCTGGAGGGCCGGTGTTCTGCAAAGTTTTGTTCTAACCCCAATCAGCCCTATCACCTGGGCTAGCTAATCAAGCTTTTGAGCTGCAGTCACACTGCACTTTTCTCCTCATAGACGTCTATTCATACGCACATGAATGCGGCAGACTGGAAACGTAAGCTTATGCGACATGTTTCGCAGTTCGCTGCATTGCAAAGTTCAAGCTTGGTGAACTCTGACCTGCGAAATCGCATCACTTGACTGCATGAGATCAATCGAGGATCAGAACATGACCTTTCTGGACAGAAATTTAAAATGGCTCGCTTTTTTAAATGTCTAATCATCTTGTTTAATCCCGCCCCTTTTCGCAGTGCCGTACTACAGAATTTCGCAAGATCAAACTCTAGTGTGACTGCAGCTTTACAAGGCTTTCTAAAAACATCTTTGCAGTTGTGTTGAAGCAAGTTGGAGCTCAAATCTGCAGGACACCGGCCCTGCAGGACTGAGTTTGGACACCCCTGATTTAGACAAAGATTTTCTGTGTCCTGATTATCCTCTGTGCATCAAATCAAAGCAGTTTATCTTCTTTCCTAAGGTCTTAATGAGAAAGCGGAGGAGGTCAGCTGGCAAGCCAGTGGATGGCCAGCCAGAATACTGCAGCATGAGATGGATCATCTTAATGGAGTGTTATATATCGATCACATGGACAGCAAAACCTTTATTAATGTAAAATGGGAGGAGCATAACGAATAAAGATTTGGGAACTTTGATTTCAGAGAAAATGTCTCATCAATACAGTATTATCTGAAAGAACCATTGTATCACGTTTCACAACCACAGATGAATTTTGTCAATCTAGGGCCATATATACTAAAAGAGTTTTGAAAACAAAAAAAGTATCGAGCAAAAATAAATAAATAAATGCAAATCTCCAAAAATCGCAAAGCAAAAATGTATTTTTGAGAAATAAAAATACATTTTACTAACAATAATAAACTGCAAAGGAAAAATTAAGTTTTGAAAAATAAAAATGAAATTTGCAAACAAAGAAAAAACTGCAAATAAAAATCAAGCAGAGCAAAAAAACGTAAATATTTGCATATGTTTAACCTTAAGTTTGCGATACTGTTTTCATTTTGCAATTAAAAAAACCTTTTTATAGCATTGCCTTAAAAAAAAAACTCCAGTCAATTGCAATGCTCATTTTGAATAGCTTTTTAGTCAACCGTGATTAGGCGATGCTTTTTTAACTTTGCACTTCACGTTTCTGCAGGTTTCACTTTGTGGCCCTGATTTGAGTCAAGGGAACTTGGGTATTTACAGCAAAGCTATAAAAAGTTTTTTTTTTTTATTGCAAATATTTTAGTTTTTTTTGCTTTGCTTGATTTTTATTTGCAGTTCAGTCTTTGTTTGCAAATTTCATTTTTTTATTTCTCAAAACGTAATTTTCCCTTTGCAGTCCTTTTTCTTTGTTAGTAAAATTCACTTTTATTTCTCAAAATTAGATTTGTGCTTTGTGATTTTTGGAGATTTGCTTTTATTTTGTGCTCAATACTTTATTTTTTTATATTCTTTAAGTATTAATGGCCCTATATTGACTCCATACACTTTTCACATATTTGACACTGCATCAGTATATGGAGACTTTATCCAGCTCTTCATCTCCAGTAGGATATTATTTTTTTAATAATAAAATAAACGAATTAGAATGCTCTTTCAGTCTCTTTATTGTAATTCTATCAAAATAACAGATAATGTGTTATTACGTAATTATATGGCAGTATATTCCTTTACACATAAAAATGCTTAGTTATCTAGGACCCAACAACATAATCTTCCACAACATTAAAATATTGGACTGGCCATCACACAATCCAATAACAAAAACAATTATAGACACTTTTTACAGAGTCAGACTTATTCTTAGTGAACTTTGTAACTTTTAAGATATTTCTGATATCAAAGAAATAAGAGAACAGATTACATTGTTTCCCTCAGTATTTTAGACTCATTTTGCTCATTTTTGACTTTAAAATTCAACCAGACGTGGTCAAGCTAAACAGCGGAACAGCTAACTAAAGATTTTCCACATCTGCATAACAAGGTGTTTTTATAGAAACACAATTTGCAATGGGGGGCACCACAATACCTGCAAAAAGTGAAAAGTTCACAACTGTGGCAAATGACACACTCAGTTCCAACAACTTGTATGTTGTGTAGTTTAGAGCATTGTTGTCCATCATGACACAGAGGAAAATGAAAGACCTTACAAGTGAGGCATATGATTTCAGGTACACGATGGTTACCTTTCCAACACCCGGGATGATAAGGTATTGGTGCACAAGTTGTTTCCGAATCACCCATTTCCTTGGAGTACTCCACATGATGTACATATTTCATACATATTTGCAAATATTCACATTTGCAATCATGGACATAGTTACAAGTGTGACAGATTGCATA